>NW_027263030.1:110473-180473 GCF_902827115.2 Pseudochaenichthys georgianus | reverse complement strand
CTGCACCTCCAAGGTGCGCAATACATTATTACGCAATCTATGCCGATGATGTGTGCGTATGTAGTTGCACCTTTTCATATTTAAGTTTGTAGCAAGTAGAGAGAGGGCTGCTGCTGCTGCGTGAGAGTGTGTATGGGTGCGCGCGTGCGTACCCACACACACACTCACATGCAGCAGCAGACTCCCCATAGAGCACAGTTTATAACTCGAAGCCTGCCCCCATCCATACCAAAAATAAGTTAGAAATATTTACCTTCATCCTCCGAGGATTCGGCATGTCTGTTACGACGAGGAGAAGGTGAATGCTGCCGAGACTCTTCGGACTGCTGAGGAGACCTCGAACCCTCTGGGGGCCGCTCTGGAGTTTTAGTTGGCCCGACTTTCTTGCATTTCCTCCCTTTTCTCTCTCTGGTTGCAGACTCAGTGCTGTGTTCGTGGACCTCGGTTTCCTCTGGTTTCCTCTTCTGAGTGTATTTAACAGCCAACTTCTTCCGTCTGCCTCTCCCTGCCTTGGATGGCATGTTAACATTGAATTAAAGTAGAATTTACCTTGTGTTCTACTCCAAATAATCTCCGATCAAGAATTTGATTTCCCACACGGCCGACGCTTTTATACCATCGGGAGGTCACGTGTCGCCTTCGTGTGAGGTTCGGCTGCCATCGTGTGGCCTTCTGTAGGCATCGTACTTGCTTCGGCTGTTGCTTGGCCGATGACCAAGTTCGGGGCCATCTTCGTGCGAAATTCACAATTCCATATTCGTGTGTCCATCGGGAGTCAATTTCGGGACAGTGTGACAGGGCCTTAAGAACGTGTCTCACAATGCCTTGGTGAAACATGAATACAGTTGTCATTGCTGCAAGAATGTGCATACCTGTCATTGGTTGCTTTTGTACAGATTTTTCTTTTAATAAAAACGGAATAAGAATTGACTTTCTCTTTATACAAAAAATGTAATGAAATGACTGAGAACTGTTCCTTAAGTGCAATAACACAGATGCAGGCACCCACAGGGAGAGACAATGACCAGAGACACACAGCATACATACCAGTACATTCATGTCAGTGTAATATATTGTGTAGTCCATCAGTTAATTGCACAAGTATTTGGGAAGAGTTAGTGCATTTCAGAGTGGTGATTATCTACAAATACGCCTCTGAAATTGTATTGAAATATGAGTTGTTATTTAAGATTATGTGTGCAGTGGATGTACATGATCTTTAGTTTGCTAGTTATTACGAAGATTACTTCTATACAACGTTGTCCATTGTTACCAAGGTGGGTTGCTAGGGACGCTGCTATCGATATTATTTCTGTTGTGTAAAATAGTGTTCTCTTTATTGCTACCCCCCTTCCCCGTCAACGTATAGGTTGGTCCACAGTGCAAACGTATTAGTTTAACAAAATCCGCATCTAAAATTGTGGCATAGCCGACACGTTATTTTCCCCTGTGCAATTCTCCATTTACTCAACAACACATAATTATCCTTGTGTTTATTTATTTGTTTGATTAATAAACACAAGTTGGAGTCCGTCAGGACCGAGGGTCGGAGCAGCTCCTTTGCTTTTGAGAATATTACAACCGGGAAGTAAGTATTCTCTCCGCTTCGCTTGACAAACCCCGTGATAGTCCTCAAGCTCTGTGATTGGAGAGTGTGCTCCGAGGGTTACGCCGAGCCGTCGAACAGCAATTGAAATGGGATGGAAACCACGGCAGACTGTCCAAAACTGGATTTGAAGGGGTCCACCGCGTCCCCCCCTCCCCCACCCCGTCCCCAGAACTACACATGCTGGCTATTCTGTTTCGCAACATGTTCTCTATATGGCACGTCTCTACTGGGAGTTGTAGTTTTAAAAGACGTTTTCGTATTTCCCATAATAAGAAGTTGCCAGTATTAACCTGTGTACATCCCTGGAGGTTTAGGGGATAGGAAACACTCAAATTTAAAACATATAATTAATAAATGGGTGAAAATTGCTTGTGCCCTGGTCTTATGTCTGTAACCCCTGTTGTTAATTGATTACATTACATTAATTGATAAGCCTGAAACATGCACTTGGCAATATGGCAGTAGCCATCGATCATCTTAAGATAAGATATACTTATTGATCCCAAGTTGGAACATTTGCGTTACATCAGCATGTGTAACAGTTAAATATGCAGTGGGTGTTTATTTGTAAATCATTTAGTATAATCACAACAAATTATGTGTTTTATATTTAATAATTCTGTGTTCTTTATTTATTGATTGTTCAATACCTGACAAGGCTGGAGATGAAATATCTGCATACATCTTATAAGAGTAATACATTATGTATAATATCAGTTAAAATAAGTGCTTCAACATAGTTAACATTGCTGGAGGTATGCACAAATATTGATAGATGTCTTGCAATGCACTATTGAGGAACCTGCGTCCCAAGTTTTCATTCAGTGCAGAACTACACCACAGTTGTGTAGGCCTATATGATATGTGGGATATATGGGATGTGCAAAATAGTCATTATATACAGTCTTTAATTAACTGTTAGTAGAGAATAACGAGTAATGAATATACTTTATAGGGATCCTATTAATATCTAATAAAAAAAAATAAAATTCAATAACATGCTTTAACCACCAGGTGTCCCTTTATATCAGCTGTGCACCTTTATGGTGTAAATACAGCCTATCTACCGATTTGATTAAATATAAAAGTGAGCCGAATTAGTGTTGATACTGCAAGGAGACGCATTGTGTGAAAAGAAATGTAAGATATTGTTTAATGGCTGATATATTTATGATCCACGTCACGTATTCAGTGTTGGCGGCAAGTGCCTAACACTGTGTGTGTGTGTGTGTGTGTGTGTGTGTGTGTGTGTGTGTGTGTGTGTGTGTGGTGTGTGTGTGGTGTGTGTGTGTGTGTGTGTGTGTGGTGTGTGTGTGTGTGTGTGTGTGTGTGTGTGTGTGTGTGTGTGTGTGTGTGTGTGTGTGTGACTGAGCATATGAAATATTCATCAATTCTTTACTTGTTTATTTACTAATTGTTTAGTGCCAACATATTTCCGAGATCTCTGGAGCATTTGCGCTATGGACCAACACTATACATTGATGGGGAAGGTAGCAATAAAGATAACACCATTAAATAGTTACACAACATATACAATTCTGTCTGTCTGTCAATTGCCCGGGGTCACACAGAGTTCAGCCGCTGGACCTCTGAGAGGGGGGAGGTGTCAACATCGATGCTGCGCGGGCGAAATTAGCGCGCTTCCGAGGTACCAATTATTAAGCTGGACAGTTTGAACGGTAGGTAATGAGCACACATTTCTATGCATTAAAAAGCTAAATATACACCAACTTTTTAGTTTGCCTATAACGGGTAACGTTATGTTAAACAACGCAAAGATGTTTATGCAAAACAGCCACTTATTTATTAACATGCATCTTAAACTGTAAGCTATAGGGTGCGGACGTGCGGTAATAGGCCTACCTTAAACTTGTTTACGGAGCTATTTTGTATTTTATAGCTCAAAATGAAAGTGGCAGCATCCATTGTACCTAATTTTACATACCCTCAGCTAATCGAACTTTTTTTTATGGGTTTTATTTTATTTTTAGTTAGCGGCATTTAACAACTGCATTAAATATGGGTGACAGGGCCAGAGATTTTTTAGATAGATTGTTGTTTTACTAATGATAAGGTTAAATCCCCAAAGACAATGATGTCAGTATTGATACTATGTATTGATGTATTGCTGAAATATATTATTACTTGAAAACAGTTGAGCAATATTTGAAAACCTGTTAGTAGGCCTACTAGTAGGCCAATACAAATAGAACGGAGTATAAGCAATATCTTTAATTTAGTCTGCATCTCATGCACAAGATGTATGCGCTGACACTAATGTGGTACCGATTGATGTCTGTCCAAGAACACTGTCCATACTTAATTCCTCTTTTGTCAGTCATAAGAACATCTACAGTGATCATTTGAAATAGTAAAAATACATACTATATATATGTCATAGGTATTTTAACAAAATAAGTGTAAACTTTCACTACAAAAACAAAACAACCACCCCCTGTCTGTACATAGTTCAGAATGGATCTTCTAGACCTGCCTGTACAGACTTGGTGCAAGATGGTTCTCTCCGATACTACTTTGCATGGTTAACCAGGTTAATACTGGTATTGTGTACTATAGAGGTGGGTAACAGAAGACATGAAAGAGTCACCTGTAATCCACCACCAGCATTCTGGCAGAAATGTCACTGAAACATTGAAGTAGGGTAGGCCTACATGACAAATTGATAATTTGATCATATTAAAGTTATTTAGTTCCTTTGTCAATTTGGTGTTTATATTTTTGCTTGTTTTTATTGCAGGTTCAAGATGCCAAGAGGGTCAACAAACACAACCTGCGTCAGCTGCAAAGCAGTCATTGCTGTGTCAACCAAGACCTGCAAGTTCTGCAAAACACTGCAGCCGAGAAAGCAATGACTGGCCAAGAAACTGCAAAAAGAACTTGAGGCCAAAAAAGACGATTGGTTAAAAAAACAAAAAAAGAACAAAACCATCTCACATGTTCTTGATGAGGCATCTGTTTTGGTGTGTGTTTATGTCTGTAATTGTAGTTTACAAAATTAAGTCTGATAATATTTCTGTATTACATTTAAATCTTTTTTTTTAGGTTGAGAAACTGAACACCCTTGGGTATAGGGCCATGGTGTTTCTCTCAAAACCAGGGAAAAAGCCTTCCACCTGGAAGACAAATGTTGCACATCCGAGATGGCATCTGTCGGACCAGGCTGCAAAATGCCTTCACCGGATGAAGGCTTTATATGAGGTGTTAGTAGATGGTAAGCAATTATATTTGTGGTCATTTCAAATGTTACCATATAGCTCAGTCTATTCTAAAATGCTCATGAACAATTTATGGCAAAAACATTCTTAATGATTCAACAATTCATTTAATTATACACACACAGTCTAGGTAAAATAAATGTGTAGTTAAGAAGAAGCTGACATCAGAAACAATTGTGTTACTATGTTGTATAAATATATATTCAAAGTAGAAATTGAGCTGCTGAATGCAAACAAATCAACATTACTCTGATAGTTTTGTCTTTTTGTGTCATTGAGGTTGGACTAACCCACAACCCTCACCCAGTCTGGACGCGGAACACTCCACAAGTGCTCCTACCACCATCCCCTCACCCAGTCTGGACGCGGAACACTCCACAAGTGCTCCTACCACCATCCCCTCACCCAGTCTGGACGCGGAACACTCCACAAGTGCTCCTACCACCATCCCCTCACCCAGTCTGGACGCGGAACACTCCACAAGTGCTCCTACCACCATTCCCTCATCCAGTCCAGAAGACCGACCCTCCAGCAGTACTTATGCAGTCCTGCTCCCTACTAGTCCTGCCATACAACCCTCTACAGGTCCTGCCAACTCCAGCAGCACAAACAAAAAGGACTGCAGCAGCAAAAATAAAACAGGGTAGGTTTTAGTGGCAATTTTAAATAGCAATACATTCAGAGGACAATATTCCAAAGCAAATGCACATACTTTAAGGTATTTTTGCGTTACCTTACTTCACTAACCTTAATAGCCCGCAATCAAGCTAAATTGTCACATAACCAGGGTTTTTCCCACCATGAGCAGGTTCACATAAAGGGGAAGTGTTTGCCCCATATGACCATGGTAAACATGGACAGGTATACTAGGTCCACTGTAAGCAGAGAGCAATTTTTACCAACCGAAAATCAGACTGTAATATTGTTAATATGAAGAATTAAACTCATAATCCAGACTAAAAGCAGCACAGTTGCTGCTGACAAAAAAACCTTACTGTGTGAATGTTTAAATTAAGAGGACTGATCTATGAAGGGCACAAGTAGATATAACCTAATAACATTTGTGTATATTGGATAATTTAATGTGTTGGTAACATGTAAGTTGATATATGATATGTTAATATATTTAAATAAATAAATATAAAATAATTTATATATCCCCATTTGGGAGAAAGCATGGCTTTTATGGCAGGTTTCTAGTCTTAGTCTTTCAGCTGCAACCCTGCAGGGTTAAAAAATATACTAGGCCGTACAGAATAGAGGAAAGCTTTGAAACCCCCATTCTTAATGTTGATACTTCAATACTAAATCATATGAATACTATGACAGCTTTTATAGTCTTTTTTTGTTTATTTTGCATAAATATCAGATAAGAATATGCTTCACTATATTATTATTATTAATAACTTTTAAAACAATAAAATTCCACTGTTGGCCGCGTAGTATCGTTTTTTTGAGACTCGTTTCAACCATTCCTTTTAACCTCCAGTGTTGTAAAGCCCAGAAGTCAAGAAAAATGTCACAACATGTTTTATCCAAGCAAATATTCAGCTTCAATCTCTAGTATATTATTATTATATTTTGGGGCGAAACAAGATTTTCTCTGCGCTCTAAACATGTTGATGTTAGATGATGACCAGTGTTGCGACACTTTTAAAAGGTAACAGGTTACAAATGACTAGTTCCTATATATATATCTTTCTCTAGTAACTTCCTAACCCTAATGATAACAGTGAAGCTACTTCTAAGGAGTTTGTACAACTAAGTGAACATTAATAAAGGTTAAAAAATAAACCCTTAAGGGCCATCTACACCAACAACAATAAGCAAACGATGAGCGGTATCTCTTTAAATCGGGGTGCCCAAGCATGCCGTAGCACACTAGCTGGTTTTGGAGCCAGGTGAAATGAATTATTGATGACTTTTTTACTGCTGTTATGATATGAATATTAAAAATAAGAAACATTTCTGGTAAGTCTGACAATTAGCCAAATGAACAGTGCTGTTTTAAACTAAATGATATATTTTAAACAGTAAACATCAAGTGTACAGTATAATAACAGCTTTGCACAAAAGCTTTTCTTTCATCTCAACAGACGTGTCTCCAAGGAAGAAGCTCAAGAAGAAGAACCCCCAACACTTTAAGGTTATTTAGCTTCAATTATAATTGGGATTAGACAGTAAAGACTCTAGCTCTAGTATATTTTCTCTGTATAGAGAAGTGTTAAAAATGTCAACTTTTGTCTTTTCTAAACAAATACTTTGAGGGCATTTTTGTTTTACAACTATTTATCAATAAAGAAACAATTTTTTTTTAAAAAATCATCATTTTTTCACGTGGTGGACGAACGACTCACCACAGTCAAATATATATATATTTTAAACAATATATGTTATGATTGTCCTTTTGTGTAAAGTTTTTGCAGTTTTATATAAACAGTGACATGTTTCAAATAATTGTGGGAAATATAATTTATGAGAATAAAAGCAAACTGAAAGTGATTTTATAAATTACAGATCAAATTGTGCAAAAGTAACATTAACATCTATAAGGTCAAAAAACGAGTGTACATTATTTTTTCAGAATGCAGCCATAAGATCGTGGGAGGAGAGCAGTACTACCCAGTGAAGACTGTAGTAAAAACCAAAAGGTAAAAGGTTTCTTCGTCATAAATAAAGGTCACTGTCAGTTAATATAATGTCCATCTAAAGCTACAGACGCACTTTGTGGATTTGAATGCAACATAACTTACATCTTTTTGCTTGAAATGGTACAAATATTTTCGATCATTTTTTAGGGGAAGCAAATGCAATTGGTGGAGTGGGAACCTTGTTCCACGTGGTATGTAGTATTTTAAATTGCACTGCAAATGTACCAATAACTAATTAGTCTAAGCATTTGATTACCATTTTTATCTGACAGAGGTGTAACATATATTGCCATATTTTGAATTATGTTCATGGCTGATATCTTTACAATGTATTACAGTGGGAAGAAGTGGCCCCTACAGTGGGTGGAGAAGGACAATACCACAACAGAGGAACAGCAGGACTGATAATTGCACGTGTTGTCAAAATCGTTGTGCTGCTTGACCCTATTTTATCTGTTTTGATTGTTTTTTTGGGTTATATGCCTTCCTTTGCTACCGTTATTGTATATACTTGCTGAATGTTACTTTGTAATAAAAAAGTATGTTATTCAACTGAAAAACCTCAAAGCCTTTTGTTTTTATTGTAAAATTGTTTTTTCATTTCATACTTGTATAATTTCTTCTTCAAATAAAAATGAAATAATAATTTAAAACCACTTGATGGACATCAACAAAATATATAAATAAACAACTTGAAATGGGTAAATAGTATTTTTTTTATTAAAGGAACATCATCAAACAGTTGCAGAAAAAAGAAGAAGCAAATACCATGTTTAAACTGCATGGGATGGGCTAACGTGCCCTTATTATTTAATTAATGGGAGACAATGTACTTGAATTGAATTTAACTTCTGTTAGACAGCTATCATACTGAATACATATTTACTGTGAATGTATGCACAATGTATGGCATATGGCTGTCTAACAGAAGTTAAATTCATTCCTCACTTATTCTGACAATGTACTTAACCCAAATAAAATAACCCAATACAAAGAGTTGTTAAATAATAGTGAAGTCACGTTGTAATAACAATAACTAATCTCTCTCTCGTTTTATTTTTGAGCTTTGCTAAAAGCCACTGTGTCAAATGTCCATCTTGGGTTGCCGTCCGGACTTCCGGACCATCTCGCACATGCGCAGTACCGATCGGGTAGGGTGACGGATCGGGTAGTGACAGTGACAAAAGTAAACGATCCTGTAATCAAAGGCATATCGAAGAGTCCTGAGATTGTACGACTGGTGTTTTATCATCTATAACTAGCCTGTGTGTATTCTCAAATGTCGTTTTCAGGACAAACAAAAGACGTTTTAAATATCTTATCAGCTGGTGTAAGTGCAGAATATTGAATATAACCTTGACTATTACTGTGTAGGCTACTTCATTTATCTGACAGCATTATTTAATGATACTATTTTATATATATAATATATATATTTATTGAATGATACTATTTTATATATACATTTATTCATATACACACACACTTATATGTACTCACACATGTATTTATTCATAAATATACACAGATGTATTCATTCATTTATACACACACAGCATTATTTAATGATACTGTTATATATATATATATATATATATAAACACACACTTTGCACTCCAAAGGTCCGTTTTCTACCGATAGACGCTGCCCGTCTCTCTGCCAATCACAGAGCTGCACAGTAATGCTGGCCGCATAGATGTGCGGGCCTGTGGTTGGGGGGAGCAGAGGGGGGAGGGCTGGAGAGTGTGTGACGTTGACCCTGTTGTGTGAAGTTAAACCTGCGACCTGTAACCTGTGACCTCTGAACCTGTATGCTACCAAAGTAGCTATTAAACCTAAGAACTTGAGGCCTGTTTTCGACTCCTATTGTGGAATATTACACTATTGTGACTTCCGGGTTCACAGGAAATGACAGGCCTGTAGCGTTGCCATTAAGTACACAACAAATACCTGCGCATTACGAACATGGATGTACAGTTTCCTTATCCGTTATCTGTTAGGGTAGCTAGCTAGCACGAGATGCTAACACTAACAATACACGTAAGGTCTCGCTCGGGCCACACTTAAAATACGTTAAATGTACACAATTTCCTGAGGCATTTTTGTTAAACTGCTACGTTCGAGTTGTGCGCTAACAGCAATATAAATAAATGAGGGCAAAGACGTTATAATATTACAATTTCAGAGCATACACTGATAGCAGCGTCCCTAGCAACCACCTTGGTAACAATGCAAATGTTGAATGGACACGATTTCCTGAAGTAATCTTGGTAATAACTAGCAAACTAAAGATCATGTACACCCACTACACACATAAACTTAAATAACAACTCATATTTCTCGCATGAAATTACATCAAAACGCATTTTAATGACCTAACTAACCTTAAAATAGGCATTTTACACCAAGAATAAAACGGAGGTCGGCCATGTTTCTTTTTCTGCAGAGAGACATTTGAAGATCACGTGGCATAGAAGCCAGCCATTGGAATGAATGGTGAAAAAAAACGTAGGCATCTTACGATTTCAGAGGCGTTTTTGTAGAACTACTACGTCTTACGTTGTGGACCAACGTAGCTATTATACGTTTTTTTGTGAGACTGGGTTGGATATTCCTTGTCCTCGCGTCCAGGAGAGAAACTTAAAATAAGGAGGTTCAAATGCGTACTTTAATTAAGTGGCGCGGTAATAAAACAAACAGAAGGTAGTTGGGGGGAGAGAAGCTGCAGCTTCCTCTCGCAGTCCGGGCCGTGGAGAAGTGCCCGACACACATTCGTTCTTCCCGCCTGCCTGCATCCCCCTTTGCTGTGACGTAATCTAACCCTCCTTTCACCAATGTCTGATATCGCACATAACAGAGGATTTCGACATTTACATTCATTGCTTACTTCCACACACCTTTTCTCCTCCTCATTTCTTTCATGACTTTTTATTTAATACATTTTAACGGCTGTAATCGTGTTTTCCGTAAAACTTGAAGTCAAGCTACTGTTGGTATTTTGGTGATCCCTTCCGGAATAGCTTTTCAAAATAAACTTTAACCACAGGCGAAAGCTAACCGGAAGTATTTTCACAATAAAACAGTTACAAAATTACTGACTCCTGGGTTTACTACTGAAGATGTGTATTATAATTGTTATATATGAGTGGTAGTAAAAACACTACTATGATAGATATCACTCAACGTAATAACATTTTTCTTGGAGCCTAAGGTGAGAGTTGGCCTGCCTCGGTGGTGAGCAAGGTTGGCCGAGCACTCAAACTTACAGCCGGTCCCGGACAGTAGGATCCAAGCCTCTTATTCCCTAACGAGTTAATGAGGCCCTGGGTGAAAAGAGACATCCTTCTGTTGCCTCGAAATAGAATGCAATACATAATATGTGCATTAAGCAATATTTAAACATTGCATTATTTACCATCCTGTGATCTCTAAAAATGAGGACATCAGCAGGCCCCAAGATCAAAATATGAATGTAAGAACCAAGTGTATCAGAGTTAGACACCTAAAACATACAACATCACTTAGCAGAACTATAAACAAATGACCAGAATACTACTTTAAATAATTTAAAACCTTTATTTTAATACAAAAATGTTTACAATATGTACATGATTGCAAACTTGTGCAGAGAATGGGGTGCTGGAGTGTGTGGGGAGAGGGAACACCTTTCTCTTGACTGCAGCTCTCCGACTATTATTTTTTTCTCTGTCAGTTTGGGGCTCATTATGACACACAAAATAAAAAACAATTTTTAATCAACTTGTCACATTGGGATTCATACATTATCATATTGTGCTAGAGATTTTGATTACCTATTTTGTCCTGGGTGGCTCCTTCTCCTCTTCCTCCCTCAACATTAATCTTTTCCTTCTTCTTCTTCTCTCTCCACCCTGTTCTTCTCTTCCTCTTCAGCCTTCTGTTGGATAATAAAAGAGAACATAGTTATATATATCTAACATACATTTTCAAAAACTGGCATACTAATGAGTAATCATACATAAATCACACTGATGCAGAGTCCTCTTTGAAGTCGTCTCCTGTGACGTTTGCGGGCCTGTTTGATGGTGAGGTCCATGGCGTAATGTTTGTCTGATGTAGCCGTGTCATGGCACATGAACCTGGCCATGCTGTGTCGCTCCTCTGAGTCCGAGTGCAGTGCATAGGAAAATAAACCATGCCCAAGGCGTTCTAAACAGTTAATCGTCTCTGTCTCTACTATTTCTTTCCGAGTGCAACGATGAGGAAGCTGCCATCCTTAACCAGTGTGCCTTGCTCGTGATTTACCAGTGTTTGTGCTGCCACGCACACAATGTTTCAAAAGTGGTTTCTATGTTGCCCTTTATTTGTGTGCGTCTTTACGCAATGCTGTTGGTCTTGCTGTTTGATATATATTGTGCCGCAGGCCCGCAGCACATGGCGGTTTTGTGTGCCCTCAACCGTGCAACACTAGTACCCAGTGATCTGTCACACCACGGGCACGAGGCATGGCATTTCGGTACCGGGAAGTGTCCCCAGTAGAATGCATAGAACCGGGGGGACAAAGAAGGACAAGTGAAAAGACTCCAGAAGAAAGTACTCAGCGAACTGGAGAGACCCCATGTCAAATCTCTCCAGTTTCCTGCAATCATCGTGCGAAAAGTGTCCCATTTAGGCACTAGTTAGGCAGGCAGAGATCCCTGTCATCTCTCGGCCGTTTCCTCCGGAGCATTGTGCCAATTTGTGGATAAACGGGCCGTCTGTGGACACTCGGTACAGGGAAGTGTCCCCGGTAGAAGGAATTCATTTAACCGGGGATAAAGAAGAAAAAGTGTGTGAAACAGGCACTCGTTAGGCGGGCAGAGATCCCTGTCATGCATAAGGGGGTCCGTGTCGCCTTATGGACACGATGTCCAAATGCACTGCAACGGCTGCATGTGAAATGGACAGAAATAAATCCAGCCTAACCGCTTTTGCCACGGCACACTAAAAATAAGCTGTTGTGATACACGTGTAGACAACGGCTGCAGGATAAAAACTGGCCCAAAATTGGGGCCCTTAGACCATTCCCTCACAGAGAAATGACTAATGCAGGAAAAGTGTTCAAAACATGGGTATTGTTACTGTTTAAAGTCAGGAAAACTGTTTTAATTTCGGTACAAATACAACCAGGGCTGACACACACCATTTGTACACGCAGAAAGTGTTATAAACATGGGTAATGTTTTAATTTTAAAAAAGCCTGAAAATGCCTCTGCATGACCCCCCCGGACAGCAGACAGACACATCCATGCTGATAAGATAACATTTAAAACCCGAAAATAGCATGCTAAACGTGGGTATATTAGTTTCAAAGGTCCCCTCGACTGTTTTGAATTAAAATTGGTCATTCAGAATAAATAGTAGAATCTCAACATATGTCAAACAGATTCCTATTAAAGGTTATTCATTAATAGCAAGATTTGACAATGGCAAACAGGCTATTTCACAGGAGACAGACCGCAAAAAGCACCTCTCTGTGGCGGCTCACAGACCCCCAAAGGACAGCCTACAGAGCTCCAGCAACAGCGGCACTTCCATAACCTTGCGCACCGTGAGTCCCCAGGCCCCTGGACTTAAGCACTCCCCCACGGACTAAAGTGCAACTCCTGCACTATGGTGTGCATGTCAGACCGACTGAGCCAGTTCGCATTTACATGCGAGTCCATCAGGTACCACATAAACTGCAGTATATTTTTTATATAAAAGGCAACAGTCGTGACGGCAAGGTTGCTGTTTTCTCTCAGGTCATGTGGCCAGGCACGGATCTTTGAAGTGTCCTTCAGGAACAGCCAGTCTGACAGACGGGGAGAGTCTCGCCCCATAAATAGTAGAACTTGCTTGACCCGGCTCACTTTAGACTGCACATTTTCTGACAACTTTGTGTCTGGATCGATCCCCGCGTTGTAGTCCCGGTACTCTGTCATTACCGCCTCCATGCTGGGTGGAAGGGTTATGTGCCGCATTGTATTCACACGCCCACTACCAGAGGGCCTGGGAGGTGTGGGTGACGTCTTCCCAGCCACGGGGGCCACTGCCCGTCTAGCACGCCGAGCTTTGGTGTTCCTGAGCAATACAGGGGTATGGAAGGATGGCCATGTCCTGCTGGTGGAGGATGATTGCGCACTGACAATGGCTGCAGCATTTAAAATGCTGCAGTCACTGGAGTCGTGATGCCGGAGAAAGTTGGGTTGCTTTTGACCCATGAGGAGCTCCGTGACTTCAATTGCCATCTCCAGCTCATCCATGTCAGCCGTGGCCCGAGTCCTCACAGTCCCCCTGCAGCTCATCACTAGGTGCCAGTTCGGCCCCTATGGCGTTCACAGCGGTGTCCTCCATGACTTCGAGCAATCCAGGGGTATATCTGCCTGTTGCGACTGGATTGCTTCTGCCTGTTAGACGTGGTGTCGCTGATTTCCACACCACCCTGACCCTATTTAGAGAGAATGGACGTCCATTATCAGGAAACGTCTGACAGTGGTGACTTTTACCCAAAGTGACAGAGCCCCAAACGACGGACTGTAAGCAGGGTCCCACACTCACAGGCAGAGATCCAGGGTGATGCACATGGCTTTCTTACCCAGGAATAAGTGTGTGAAAGCTGGGTAAAAGTTACGTGAATACAGGGAGAGAGCAGCAGGCTGTGACCCAGAGAGCTCCTTCCAGCACCTCGCTCTCCCACCCAGAGGACAGGCTGCTTCACAGCACTATGTAACCCAGGAAAGAAGCTTGAAACCTGTCCATTTCATCCACATTTGACTCATGAAATGTACAGGAATCTGTCCATTTCATCCACATTTGACTCATGAAATGTAGAGCAGAGTCACTGCTGTAAGCAGAGTCCCACACTCACAGGCAGAGATCCAGGGTGATGCACATGGCTTTCTTACCCAGGAATAAGTGTGTGAAAAAGTTATGTGAATACAGGGAGACAGCAGCAGCGGGCTGTGACACAGAGGTACACAACGATGTGTACACTGGGTCATTCAGAATGTGCTATTTCTGAATAAATAGCACATTATGAACATATGTCAAACAGAGATTCCTATTAAAAGTAAGATTTGACATGGCTATTTCACAGGACACAGGCTATGTCAGACTTCCATGACATACACCGGGAAAAGCACCTCTCTGTGGCCGCTCTAAGACCCCCAAATGACGGACTAAGCAGCTCCAGCATCTCTCCCTGACATGCGTACTTCCATAACCTCGCGCACCTTGGGCCACCGGACTTAAGCACTCTCCCACGGACTAAACCCAGATGATCACACCCTCAAGAACCTCGTGCCCCTGTGAATCTTAAGGGGGGGTGGAGTGGAGTTTGCGGTGCTTTATCATCCGCCCACCAGCATCCATATTCGGCCTTATTCACAGCACCACCCACCGTCCTGTGGAGGATTTTCTCATGGCCCTGGTAACACTTAAAGGTAGTGGATTTTGCGGTGCTTTATCGTCCGCCCATCGGTATCCATATTCGTCCTTATTCACAGCACCACCCACCAGGCTTGGATTTTCGTCATTTTAGGGGCAAGGCCATTTGGCCTTTGGTGTCACAATTTTTTTCAGCACGCAAAGGCCACATGCCAGGGCACAAAGGCCATTGAGGAAAACATTTGGATTTGGAGCTTACATATAAATAAATTCACTTTTTTAATATCAATAATCGTATCATCATATAGGCCTATGCCTCCTTAGTATTACCGTATATAAAATTAAATACTTTACTTTGGATAATTAGTGTTTGGTATGTTTTCCATCTACTACTTCTCCCATTCACAAATCCGAAATGAAATCAAAAATTCTATTAATATGTAACAAATATATTCAATTTCAGAGCAGAAGAAACAGCCTTCAAGGGTCAAACTCTGCACATACATCATTTAGCAGTGCACAGTGAAGCTCCAACATCCAACTGTATGAACAAGCAATACTTTGAAATGCAAAAGTGTGTGTGTGTCTCTTTAATCAACTCCTCACAGCTCCTCATATCTGTTCAGAAACTAGACAAAAGTTAAACAAGTACAAACCACAGACTGTCTCTGTCATGACGAATACAGTCGCTGCTTTAATTCTGTCTTTAGGATGTTGTTGTGAGTGTGGACGGAGCAGCTACAACGTTAGTTTAGCCCAGGGGTCGGCAACCCGCGGCCCACGGGCCGCATGCGGCCCTTTAATCCCTCTGCTCTGGCTCCCTTGAATTTAGACAAAAATAAGAAGGAAATAAAATAAAAGTATTTGTAGGACTATTTATATTTTGTTGCATGGTTGAAAATGTTTCGTATCTTGTATTTTGAGGTGATACTGTGACACATACATAAAAAACAAAACGGTTTTAATTAGGTCAACTAAAATATGCGTCACATTCTGCTACGGTCCCGCGCGAGAGTCTTTTCTTGGAGGCGAATAACCTGACCCCCGGCTCGATGAGCGAACTATGGATAAATCAAAGAAAAGTACCGGGGGAACACAGGATTTAATTCTGTGTCGACATAGTTATATGCTTTCACAGCAAACGATGCTGGGTTACCGGTATGTTTGATATGTAGAGAGAAGTTGTCAACGGTGCTGCAGCCTTTACGTATCGAGGAACAACACGGGAGAGGAAGACAGCTGACGATCTTCAGTCATAATTCAATGGGGTATGTCATTTATTTCAGAAAGCACTTTTTGTTATATTCCATGGAATGCTCTTAACGTCCCGATAGCAATGAATATATTAAATGCTTTGACAATAAATACATACAAAAATTAATCTCTGGAAGCCGTAGCGCTGTAAAAAGCACGACCAATCATCTGAGCCGGCCCGGCTAAAATAACTGGATGGCCTACCTGCCTGTCAGCCTTCCATCTGTGCACAAACTTATCTCGTGCCCTCATTGGTCATGTGCGCGTTCGTGTGTGTTGGAGGAGGGACTCTGTAAGAAAGTCTGAAGGAAGAGGCATATTTTTTCCGGTTGTGTACTTTCAAATTCTAGCGCACTCGAGCTGGTTTCTTACCTACCCTACCTTTAACTCTTTTTAGGGTGCAGCTATATGTTTAATTTATTTCAAAGTGGGCCCATTTTAATGTTTTTTTCCCCTTCAAATGTGCAGAGGACTCCCCAAGTGCTGTGTTTAATTTATTTTAAAGTAGGCCTGTGTATTATTTTTAATTCTCCTTATAAGAGTTCTTTGTTTCTTATTAAAGGTTAACAGTTTTATATCATGTAATAAATAGCCTAATGAATGCAAAAATACTGTAGATTTTGTCTGATATAACAATAAAAAACTAATATGTTTTGCGGCTCCAGACAAAACATTTTTTGGTCAAAAAGGTTGCTGACCCCTGGTTTAGCCTGATCGATCCAATCTCCATTCACAAAACGCGCATTTTAAAAGGTTGTTGCATGCCGTCTTGTCTGCACACTTGTCAAAGCATTAAAGCATGGTTTTTACTAACCGTTATCAGTATTTAGTTACTTCGGCATCATTTTGAAACGTGTATTACAATTAAATCACGGTAACATAGGTTAATTTGGTCGTAGTTGGTTTCCACCACAGTATTTACATGGATATAAGCCCCGCCCCCTCTCCAGCGCGTCCTGTTTGAATGACAGGAGTAAACACAGCTGACAGCCGCGGTGAAACTCCAGCGGTTAGAGCAGGGGTGGGGAACCTCCGGCCCCCGGACCGTATACGGCCCGCGAGACCATTTGGTATGGCCCTCGAGGTAATTTATAAACACACGCAAACAGTTAAAGAAATCTTGACCGCAAAATAATTAAACAAGCGAGTGCCTGTTGTTCCTGGCAACGGTCATGGTCCTTGAACACAACACGAGCCTAACGTGTCATCACGTGGTATATGTCTCGTCTGACAGGGGTGCAGTTCTGACGGAGAGCACCAGAACGCCGCTACGGGACTTCAAAAATTGCAGTATCCATAAATCCGTACATATGCTGCAGTTTTTGCGTGGCTGTGTCTTTAGTTGTAAGCCCAGTGGCGATCTGTTCATCTGTCATACTGATCATACAGTCAATAACTTTGTTGTTATTAGCATCTGGTTAGCTAGCTATGCTAACGAATATAAGAAGCGTTTTCTCCAACCAGTGAGGTAAAGGCACATCTTTATATGATCATTATAGTTATCAAAAAACAGGAGAATAAAGTAAACAGGTAGGCTATAAAATACTATATGACAGTAAACAAAAGTTGTTATTAATAAACAAGAATACAGTTTGAAAGGAGAGTGATTTGTAAAATATCCATAAAGAAAAAGTAAATCTGCTCACAGTTCTGTTTCATATGGGTGTTGAGAGATTTTTCCATAGATCTCTTCATTTTTCTCTCAAAGTGCACCAAATTGATGCTTTTAACTTCAATATTTAAAAAAAACCTTCCCGGGGGAGCATGCCCCCCGGACCCCCCTAGAGGGGATTAGGTCCCTCCCACTTAAATAATGTCCATATGGATAGGAAACTAAATACATTTGCACACATATTGTGTCCATATCTTTCTGTTTGGTAGTCATGCCACACCGTGCACGTGCATGCATGCGCGAGTCATGGCAAGATATCTGGACTAAGAAGTTGCTTTTTCTTTGCACAGCATGAAAGAAAGGCCAAATGAATGGGCTGTGATTTTTAAGCAGAGGTCAATCATTTGTATGGCCCTCGGAGGATGTTGAAAAAATTGAAATGGCCCTTGAGAGGAAAAAGGTTCCCCACCCCTGGGTTAGAGCGATGAGAATATCCGCATTGCGTCCGTTGTGAACGCAGCATAATGCAGTTCAGAAACCACTGTTCTGACGCTTTTAAAGCAACTTTTAACAGTGTGAGGGGCCCAAACGCCATGGTGGCCGTAGGACATACAATTATTTGTGGGGCATAACGGCCAGACCGAGGGGCTACGACGGCCATGGCCGTCATGGCCGCCGTGAAAATCCCACCCTGCCACCCACCCTCCTGTGGAGGATGTTTTCATCGCCCTGGTAACCCTTTAAATAGTCTGATACGACCACTGCACTTTACAAGCCAGACATAATGTTTAAATTGTCGGGGAAAGTGTTTTTAAACGTTTGGAAGAGATTTTTAGCCTGTCATTTTGCAAGATATCATTTAACATTGAAGCTCTCCTGGAGATGGACAGAATGTCAATTTCCAGGAGAGCTTCAATGTTAAATGATATCTTGCAAAAATGACAGGCTAAAACCCAGGAATAAGTGTTTCAAAGGCGGGGAAAAGTTGTTTAAAATAGTCTGATACCTCCAGGGCGCATAACCGCATTTTACAAGCCAGGGAAGGTGTCTGAATCCTGGGTAAACTTTGTGTAAATAGTCTGATACCTCCAGGGCGCATCACCGCATTTTACAAGCCAGGGAAGGTGTCTGAATCCTGGGTAAACTTTGTTTAAATAGTCTGATACCTGGCACTGTATCAACCCCTGGGAACCTTAAACGTTATTAAAAGTTGTTTTATTTATTTAATTATCACATGATTTTTACAAAAACAGTATACACAATATGCATAATAAACATAATGATAACATGATAAAAACATGATTAGCGGGGGCCCGGGGGCCATATTAGCCGTCTAACTTGTACGGTGCACCGAGGGAAAAAGGCTGAGTCCACGGCCTCTACCCCCACATTTGTTTAAGTTGGCCACCTCTGCCTTCAGTTTGATAACCTGGCCTTCTCCCTCCTCTTCCTCCTCCACCTCCTCCTCTTCCAGGCCTGAAAAGTGATGGCATATTATATTGTATAACTCATGCATATGGAAATGCATAAATAAAATATGATAAAATGTCACACACACACACACCCCACTTTCATAATGCGCCTTCTCCTCGTTTTCCCAGGATTCGATGGATTATCCGTAAATCATACAATCAAAACCAAAACGTTGATTTATCTGTTTTCCCGTTTTGGTTTAAAAACTGAATAACGTCGGTTTTTTGGTTTTCCGTTTTTTCCGAAAAACCAAAAAATGACACCGGTTCTTTCTTAAACGTTGTTCATATGTTTTGGATGCATATTGTTCTAGTATTTTTTCAGGCTGTTACATACAATTAGCCTCTGTTGCTACCTGCTGGTGGTGAGTAAATATTAAAATCAGTTAAAATTGACAACCGATCCGCGATTTTTTTTTAATGTATCTGCCGGTCCTTGGCACAATAAAGGTTGGGAACCCCTGCTCTAATAGACGCTACTCAAGATGGCGCAGACAAATCAACTTCCGGTGATACAGAGGAAATTAAAATAGTCGACCTGAGACGCAGCCCCTGTCTCAGCCTGTCCCTCTCAGGAGCCAAGCCTGGAGAGGACGGCCCAGAGTGGGTAACGCCCCGATTGCACCCGCCTCTTGAGACATCGCCCCCCAGAACTGGGGGATTGCCCAGGGCTGGCCCACCTTCATCTGTGTCATCTCTGAGAACCACGACAGTTACATGGGAAATAAGCCCCTCCTACACCTCTATATAAACAGCGTGTGGAAGCCCTTTCTGGCTCACTCTGTCCTGATGCAGCGCAGCGAATGCATCTCTTGCTCACGTGTATAGCTGCATATCCTCCTGAATGATGAAAACTCACACACACAGCTACATGTTCCTATAATACACACTGCTTGGATTTGATCACCTTTCAGGGCTATCCTGGGGTGAGATTGTTTAGTTATAATAAGCCGAAATAATCAAAGACTCATGGGTTTACTACTGAAGATGTGTATTATAATTGTTATATGTGAGTGATAGTGAAAACACTACTATGGTAGCTATCACTCAACGTCATTTAATTTTTCTTGGGGTCTAAGGTGGGAATTAGATCTGCCTCGGTGGAGAGCAAGGATAGCCAGTGCATTCAGTCCTGTAGCCGTCTTGGCAGCAGGATTCAAACCCTTTCTTCCCTGACTCAGCGAGTGCCCCATGTTCTCATTTCTGTGGCAGGTTCATTCTCTGGCAGCCCCTTATAATTCACTGCCTGATACTCTCTCCTCCTCACTATTATTCTAATCCTAACCGTCAAACCCTTTGCAGGTTGTAACCTAAAATGGACGCTGTGACAAAGGTAACTTTGTCACTGTGAACTGACGGCTTCGGGCCTTGTAATATTGCACATGTGGTTTAGTTTGAAAGTGTTTCCCCTCCTGTTTTGTCTGTGGCTGGTGATTGGATTCACCTGGTGCCCTGTGTTGTCTCCTCCCCCCTCACCTGTGTTATTTGCCTGATTAGTGTGTGTGTATTTAGGCTCTGGTTTCCCTGTCAGTGGACAGGTAGTGTGTGTGAGATCCTTGTTGCTGGTGACTGTGTTCACATGAAACAGTAAGATTGAGGATGTGTCATGTACCTCAAGGAGTAATAAATGCCCACACCGGGTTATGTTTGAACTCTCTGCCTCCTTGCTTGGTCGGGCCGCTCAACGGTCAGTCTCACGGACGCCCACGTGCTTACTCCTCCTCATGCCTTGAAACTAACATGGCGGCCCACTTGAAATTAATTAAGGGAACAATTGAATTGTAAATAAATAAGGAGACAACATAACAATTTGTAATGAACATTTTATTGGGGTTATTACAAAGGTCAAACATAGGATTAAGAAAATACATGGCAATTTACCTGCTTACGGGAACATACGGTAGCTTCAAGAAACTCAGACGAATAAGCTCCTCCCACACCTTGAAGATTATTATCATCTGATATTTAAGAAGTGTTACATTTGAAATGGCAGAAAGTCTTGTTGCAATTTCCAAGGAGGCCCCTTGAGTTTCTCTATTAATTATCAATACTCTGGGCAAGTGACAGGGGAAGCCAGGGGGGGATTTTCCTCAGATTTAATGCAGTTACATTCTTGTAGTTAATGATGCATGACAGGCAGACCCATAACAAGCCTTCAGAATTGAGTCACACAGTTAAGAGAGACAATAGTCCTTCTGAATTATCAATAAATGTATTCAGTCCAGTAAAGCGGACTTCGAGGTGAAAGGAAGTTCACAGAAGCCCTTAAGCTAAGAAGAACAATCGACTTCTGTTAATGATAAAGATGTGTGTTCGTTAAAGATGTTTGGGGAAGAAGTGTGTCTAGCAGAAGCTAGATGGGATTATTGCTCAAAACAATACCTGTGTTTGTGTTTTATATTGATTTCTCGGTTTTATCCTTTCATAAATGTGAGGACTAAAATGGCCATAAACATTCTGGGCTGGTTGGAGTAAACAGGGTTTTATTTCTCTGTGGGGGAGGTGTAGGTATGCAGGATAGGGCGCTAGGTGGATGAGAGTATATTCTGCTTAAGATCTCTAGCATGTCATGTTTCAGGGAAGTCTACATATCTTGAATAGTATATGTGTGGGTTTAATTACTTTTTATTAATAATAAGCCACTGTGTAACCAGGAGCTGGAAATATGAGAAAATTAAACCTTTGTATATATCTTTGTGAACAAGGGAATATTCTTCAGACACAACTAGAGTTTCTGAAATGCTGCAGGATGGGCTCTGTGGGAGGAGAATCTCCCCCGGCTCCTCCCCATGGTACCTCTGTATCTCCTGTCTGTGTTTGTGTGTTCACTCTCTTCTTCCTCCGGCTGACAAGACAAGTAAGTTAGATCTCCCGGCGGGAGGAACAAGAGCCGGGGTAATCCGGATTACTTCGTGAAGTTGTGTTATTGTATCTTTTGCCATTCAATCAGCATATTTGTTATAACCTTACCAATGGTTGCTGTGAATTCTTCCTCTGTTAATCTGACCCATTCACAAAAGGACGCGCGGAGGCAGAGGGGGGCCTTAGAGCCCCCACCAAAGAATGACTCTGCCGCAACAACCTATATATATAAATAAAAGAGTGCAGAAGCCCTTTTCGGCTCACTCAGTCCTGATGCATCGCAGCGAAGGCATCTCTCCTGCTTACTCGTCTCTGTTATCCTCCTGAATGCTCAAACGCACAGCTACATGTTACAATGATGAAGAATTAGGTTGAAGAATACTGAAAACGCACAGCTACATGCTACTATGATGAAGAATCCTGAATGCTGAAAACTACACACTGCTTGGATTTGATCACCTAGCAGGGCTACTATTAGGATATTCCTTGTCCTCGCGTCCAGGAGAGAAACTTAAAATAAGGAGGTTCAAATGCGTACTTTACAAAACAAACAGAAGGTAGTTAGGGGGAGAGAAGCTGCAGCTTCCTCTCGCAGTCCGGGCCGTGGAGAAGTGCCCGACACACATTCGTTCTTCCTGCCTGCCTGCATCCCCCTTTGCTGTGACGTAATCTAACCCTCCTTTCACCAATGTCTGATATCGCACATAACAGAGGATTTCAACATTTACATTCATTGCTTACTTCCACACGCCTTTTCTCCTCCTCATTTATTTCATGACTTTGTATTTAATACATTTTAACGGCTGTAATCGTGTTTTCCGTAAAACCTGAAGTCAAGCTACTGTTGGTATTTCGGTGATCCCTTCCGGAATAGCTTTTCAAAA
This sequence comes from Pseudochaenichthys georgianus, assembly GCF_902827115.2. NCBI lineage: Eukaryota > Metazoa > Chordata > Actinopteri > Perciformes > Channichthyidae > Pseudochaenichthys > Pseudochaenichthys georgianus. The sequence goes on along the minus strand of NW_027263030.1, from coordinate 157,507 downwards.
TAAACTTTAACCACAGGCGAAAGCTAACTGGAAGTATTTTCACAATAAAACAGTTACAAAAACTGACACATGTGTTAGTTATTACCAGATATCAACGCACATGAATGTGTTACTGGCTACAGAAGCCAGCTGCATCAGCCTGGGTGTCTGTGAGTGTGAGAGCCTGCACACAGACATGATTCTGCAGTGATTCTGCTGTGTTTCTCTGCCCTTACATTTGGCCTGTAATAATTAATGGTGAAATGAACAGCAATGGACATTTTGAAGCAGGTCAAAACTTAGAAACCACCAGTTGTGTCTTTTGCAATAGGCGTTTAAAACATAATTCACATCTCTTTATTGGTCACTGTTTGTCTAAACAAGGTCTGACATTGATATTCATGGTGTCTATGGAAAGGTCTCAGTCTGAGCTTTGCAGTGATGTATGAAACAAGGCTGAGGGACAAAGCTTGCCTGAGCTACAGTCCCATAACGGTGGACATTTAACAAGTTAAATAAGTAGAGTTAATAAGAGCACCTGGACATTTTTGTCTCCACAAGGTTTGAGAATGACTTTCAGGGTCTCATTGGATACACATTGATCCAAGCTGTGCATTATCTATGAGAGCCCTTCTCATCTTGAGATAACGGGCCAAAATCAGTGAACATATTCCTGCTTTTATGAAAAGTTGAATATTAAAAATGTTCAAAGAGCATTTTCATAGCCCTAACTATTTTTTGAAAATAGGAAACCAAGCTTCCATGACTGCTGAGGATCCAAGCTTTCAGGAAATGTATAATATGTCCAATTTAATACATGTTAAGCCAATAATGAAGTACAAAAACTAATATACCCCGACTGTCTGTGAATGTTGAGATCTCGGGTTAACTGACACATGTGTTAGTTATTACCAGATATCAACGCACATGAATGTGTTACTGGCTACAGAAGCCAGCTGCATCAGCCTGGGTGTCTGTGAGTGTGAGAGCCTGCACACAGACATGATTCTGCAGTGATTCTGCTGTGTTTCTCTCCCCTTACATTTGGCCTGTACTAATTAATGGTGAAATGAACAGCAATGGACATTTTGAAGCAGGTCAAAACTTAGAAACCACCAGTTGTGTTTTTTGCAATAGGCGTTTAACACATAATTCACATCTCTTTATTGGTCACTGTTTGTCTAAACAAGGTCTGACATTGATATTCATGGTGTCTATGGAAATGTCTCAGTCTGAGCTTTGCATTGATGTATGAAACAAGGCTGAGGGACAAAGCTGGCCTGAGCTACAGTCCCATAACGGTGGACATTTAACAAGTTAAATAAGTAGAGTTCATATGAGCACCTGGACATTTTTGTCTCCACAAGGTTTGAGAATGACTTGCAGGGTCTCATTGGATACGTATTAATCCAAGCTCTGCATTGATATGTGCATTATCTATGAGAGCCCTTCTCATCCTGAGATAACGGGCCAAAATCAGTGAACATAGTCCTGCTTTTATGAAAAGTTGAATATTAAAAAGGTTCAAAGAGGATTTTCATAGCCCTAACTTTGTTTTAAAAATATGAAACCAAGCTTCCATGACTGCTTAGGATCCAAGCTTTCAGGAAATGTATAATATATTCATTTAGTTGAAAGTCTAGGTTCATTGTAGTATGACATAATTGCATACAATCCTAGGTGACTTTAATATTCATGTTGACGATGATACAAATAGCCTTACTGTTGCATTTAACTCTATATTAGATTCTGTTGGTTTCTGTCAGAGTGTAAATAAACCAACCCACTGCTATAATCACACTCTCGACCTTGTTCTGACTTATGGTATTGAAATTGAGCAACTATTAGTCGAACCGCATAATCCTGCTTTATCCGACCATTTCTTAGTAACTTTTTTAGTACTATTACGAGACTACAAAGCATTAGTCAAAAGCTCTTGCAGCAGAAACCTATCTGTTAGTGCTATAGCCACATTTAAGGAAGAGATTCCACCAATACTTAACTCGATAGCATGTCTGCATGTAGGGGAGGAAACTTATACAAAATGTACACCACCCCAAATTGATCATGTTGTTGATAGTGCTATAGATGCGCTGCGAATAAAATTAGACTCTGTTGCTCCTTTGAAAAAGAAGAAAATAAAACAACATAGATTAGCTCCATGGCATAATGCCGAAACCCGCAAAATAAAGCAAAAGTCTAGACAACTTGAAAGGATATGGCGTTCCACTAAACTTGAAGAATCTCGTTTAATTTGGCATATTACTCTCAATGAATATAAGAAAGCACTGCGTAAAACGAGAGCAGCCTACTACTCTTCATTAATAGATGAGAATAAGAATAATGCAAGATTTCTTTTCAGCACTGTAGCCAGGCTGACAGAGAGCCACAGCTCGATTGAGCCTTCTATTCCCATAGCACTCAGTAGTAATGATTTTATGTGCTTTTATAACGATAAAATTGTTACTCTTAGAAACAAAATTAATGACCTCTTGCCTTTGACCAATATAGTGTTATCAACAGCTCCCGGAAACGTAAGTTCTAATATTACACTAGATAGTAAACTAGAATGCTTTTCAGCCATAAACCTTGAACAATTACATTCAATGATTCTCTCTTTTAAACCATCAACGTGCATGTTAGACCCAATTCCAACTAAGCTGTTGAAGGAAGTTTTAGCACTTCTTTATTAAATATTATGAATATGTCTTTATTATCAGGCTATGTTCCACAATCATTCAAAGTAGCAGTGATAAAACCGCTTCTTAAAAAGCACAACCTCGATCCAGAGGTTTTAGCCAACCATAGACCTATTTCTAATCTTCCGTTCCTCTCAAATATTCTTGAGAAAGCGGTCGCAAAACAGCTGTGTGATTACTTAAAAAACAATGATTTATTTGAAGATGTTGAGTCTGGCTTTAGAACACATCATAGCACAGAGACAGCTCTGGTTAAAGTCACAAATGACATTCTAATAGCCTCAGACAAGGGACTTGTCTCTATTCTTGTCTTGCTCGATCTCAGTGCTGCATTTGATACTATCGACCATGATATCTTATTGCAAAGACTAGAGCACTTAGTTGGCATACAGGGAACTGCTTTAGGCTGGTTTAGGTCCTATCTATCTGAACTCTCTCAGTTTGTACGTGTTAACGATGAATCTTCCACGCAAACCAAAGTTAGCCATGGAGTGCCACAGGGCTCAGTGCTCGGACCTATTTTGTTCACATTATATATGCTTCCGTTAGGCAATATTATAAGGAATCATTCTCTAAACTTTCATTGTTATGGGGATGATACTCAACTATATTTATCAATCAAGCGTGATGAAATTAATCATCTAAATAAAATTCAAGACTGCCTTAAGGACTTAAAAACGTGGATGACCTTAAACTTTTTGATGTTAAACACGACCAAAACTGACCAAAAAAGTTATTGTACTTGGCCCGAAGAATCTACAAAACAAATTATCTAAAGATATACTAACTATGGATGGCATTAATTTGGCCTCCAGTGAGACTGTAAGGAATCTTGGTGTTATATTTGATCAGGATTTATCCTTTAACGCCCACATAAAATCATTTTCAAGGACCGCCTACTTCCATCTATGTAACATTGCAAAAATCAGGCATATCTTGCCTCAAAACAATGCAGAGAAACTAGTCCATGCATTTGTTACTTCTAGGCTGGATTATTGTAACTCTTTATTATCAGGGAGTACCAAGAAGTCAGTCAAGTCGCTTCAGCTGATTCAAAATGCTGCAGCTCGTGTACTAACCAGAGTTAGGAAAAGGGACCACATTACTCCTGTTCTGGCTGCCTTACACTGGCTCCCTATCAAACACAGGATAGAATTTAAAATTCTTCTTCTCGCCTACAAAGCCCTTAATGGGCAGGAGCTATCTTACCTTAAAGAACTCATTATACCCTACTGTCCTACTAGGGCATTGCGTTCCAAGAATGCAGGGTTGTTGGTTGTTCTTAGAGTCTCTAAAAGTACAATGGGAGCCAGTGCCTTTTCTTATCAAGCTCCACATTTGTGGAATCAGCTTCCAGTTTGTGTTCGGGCGGCAGACACCCTATCCGTTTTTAAGAGTGCGCTTAAGACCTTCCAGTTTTGTTGATATAGGCTTAGTTTGTCGGGGGACATCTTACTTCTTCCTTCTCTCTGTCTATACCTGTGTACTCTCATGTTCCGATTAACCCAGCTTCCCCAAATGTCTTTCTTTTTGGTGTCTATATACGAGTCATGGATGATCCTGCGGTCCTGTGTCCTGGATCGCGAGCCCTGGATCGCAAGTCGTGGCTGTGGTCCTGGATCATCGGTCCTGGATGGATATCCTCATGGATTCATCTTCCTATTATACACACATGCATTTCCAACATTTGGACTACCTATGTTGCAAATGTATTATCTTTTCAATTTACACACGGCATCTATTGCATGTCTGTCCGTCCTGGGAGAGGGATCCCTCCTCTGTTGCTCTCCCTGAGGTTTCTCCCATTTTTCCCTTTAAACTGTGGGTTTTCTTCAGAAGTTTTTCCTTGTACGATGTGAGGGTCTAAGGACAGAGGGTGTCGTATTGTCATACTGATATTCTGTACACACTTTGAAGACCACTGAGACAAATATAACATTTGTGATATTGGGCTATATAAATAAACATTGATTGATTGATTGATTGATTGATTGATTGATAAGCTAACGGGAGCTATTTCAATGTATATTTCCATTGAAAATGCTAACCGCTAGCAGCAAAGCTAGCGCTCCGTTTGCGGATACTTTGCACACGTTTTTAACACGCTAGAAGTCTGGGAGTACTTCCGTTCGCTTCGTCTTGATCTGTAGATGTCATTCGATGCATCGTTTGTCCATTTTGATGGTGTAAAAGACTACTGTCTGCACGACATCAGAAACCGGAAATCGGTTTTTGAAAGGACTCAGAAAAAAAAACCGGCTGCCTCACTTCATGGAGGAATGTCTCCCCGCTCCATGTGCACTCTGGCCCCGGTACATGTGTTGCCTGGAGACCCCCAGTATGGTTCTTAAAAAACTTTAAGTTTTTGAACTGGTCTCTGGAGGAATGTAAGTGGAGTTGTCAGGGGACTCTACCCGCATTATGAGGCACTATTTTCGGATACATTTTATCCATTTTCACCCCTTCCTCTGGTTCTTCCAAAAGTTAACATACTTTTTCTGACTCTGGAGGAATGTAAGGGGAGTTGTCAGGGACTCTACCCGCCTTATGAGACACTATTTTCGGGTACAATTTATCCATTTTCACCCTTTTCTATGGTTCTCCCAAAATGTAACTCAGACTTTATTAAATTATTTTTTTATATATGACTTATGTCTCGATAAATTGCTCGTGTTACCGCCCGTCACACAGAGTAGTTTAACCACACCTCGGAGTGCGTTATCTCTCCCATCTCCTCCCTGTGTGTGTGTGTGTGTGTGTGTGTGTGTGTGTGTGTGTGTAAACTGCCCCTCGCCCCCGCAAGCAGGTGGGGGAGAGAGATCTCACGTCTCGATTTACACACACTAGGAGTCCGGGAGTACGTCCATTCAATTCGTCTTGATCTGTAGATGTCATTTGAGGCATCGTTTGTCCATTGTGATGGTGGAAAACGCAGGGAAATGTGCCGTTCAGAATGTTTATAAAAGACTATACAGCTATCAAGCTTTTTGATCCTATCAAGCGACTCGTGTTCGAAACCAGCCTCGGCAGTGTGAATGAATTACGTTGAATTAAGAGATGGAGGATGGATCTGTAGTGTATTCTATTATAATAATGAAATTATTTTGCTCATTGAAATTGTTACTTTTACCACGTTGTTAAAGTGAAGCTGAAAGTGACGTCACTGTTGAGAAATGGAGGGAGAGAGATCTCTCGTCTCGATGTTCACATGCTAGGAGTCTGGGAGTAGGTCCATTGGCTTCGTCTTCATCTGTAGATGTGATTTGATGTGTAGTTTGTTCATTTTGATGGTGAAAAAGACTAGGAAACGTTTCGTTACTCTACTATATCAGACTTATCCTCTATGAGCTCCTTTATGCAGGAGTCTAAGCATCTTTGAGTTGTGAAAAGCGCTATATAAATGAAATGTATTATTAAGCTTTGTAGTGTGTAAATGAAGTCTCCAGGAGTTAGCAGAACTCTAAAGAAATGACCAGAAAACTTATTTGAATCATTTAAAACCAGACATTTGGAACATTTCACAATATAAAAAACAGTCAAATACACATATAAAAACACAGAACATTGAACTACTTTGTCCATTTTCAAAAATGATTTGGAACAACTACTTTCTCCTCCGTTCAGCCATCCGATTTCGCCGGACTCGGATTATTTGGGTGAGTTTCTGGGGGCTCATCCTAAGGGCTTTCTGAGGGCTCATCATCACCCTGCAGCCTTTCTGTTGGGACACAAAATAAAAAGCAATTTTTAATGAACTTGTCACGTTGGGATTCATACATTGTCATAGTGTGCTATCTTAAATAAAATCAGACATTTTGACTACCTGAGCCCGGCTCCTGGTCACACTTGGGGTGCACTTGTTCTTGCTGGAGGTTGCTACCTCCGCTTTCTCCTCCTCCTCCTTGTCACTGTCACCCTCCTCCTCCTCCTGCATCTCCTCATCTTGATCCTCCTCTCCCTCCTCAACTTCTTCCTCCTTCTTTGTCCCGGTCACACTCTCCTCTCCCTCCTCAACTTCTTCCTCCTTCTTTGTCCCGGTCACACTCTCCTCTCCCTCCTTCTGTGCCTGTTCGAATAACAGGCGACCCCTCCTGGCCTGCTCCATGGTCAGGTCCATGGTATAAAACTTATCAGACATAGCCGTGTCGTGGCACATAAGGCACGCCAAAGTTTTCCGTTCCTGGGAGTGTTCCCCGTGTCTGTCTCTGGCCTGAAGCAGACAAAAGAGCAGAATGCAAAGTTTGGGTGAGGTAAAAGTGAGCACAGTAGATCAGTTACAATATTACATTAGAGTAATTTCACTTACACAGGTTGCCACGGCGGTCCGCAGACTGGTGAAGGTTGCTTAGCCCCTCAACTGCATTTCGGACCATGCACTCTTCAGGTATTTAGTGAGGTTCTTGTCCTGGAAGAAGGTGGTGTTGAAGAACACAAATCTTGATACTTCACGTCTGTTGGCCCACTTCTGTTTTAGTCTCATGATGAACAGGAGCCAGCCGTACTCTCGGTCGGTGAGCAGCATCTTGGCTGTCCCAAAAGACTCATTAGTCTTGTGGTCCTCCACCTATTTAGAATCATAATCACAATTAAATGTACACATAAAAGGAATGCGACTTGAAAATAAAATGAAAAATTAGTAGAAATCAAGTGCTGACTTTGATGAGGTAGTCATTTTCCTCTACTCCGTGCACCGCCTTGCTGACCTGCTCGTCTGTCAGGTTGAGAAAGACTCCCGCTCGGTGACCGTAGAGGGACCCCAAGTACGCCACGACGAACCCAAACAGCTTAGTGCGGTGCATTGTCGTATGGCGCTCTTCCAGTTTAGCTGTAATGACAAGAGAAATAAAATATGTATTTCATCCATGCATTTGAATTGCTACATTAATCATAACACATGTATTGTAACGTACCGATGACTTTGGGGATGGCCACGAGTGCCAATCTGCGGCAATCCTGGAGGTCTTTGACGGAGTGCATTGTGGCATCCTTCTTCTCCTTGACGTTTAGCTGGTGAATGACAACAGGGCGGATCCAAGAATGTATTGACGCAGTCAACTCCCTGATGACCCTCTTCAAATCCCCTTTGTTAATGTGCGAGGCGGCAGGTGGGATCTCTTGGACGTAAACCAGAAACTGTCGCACGTTTTTTAGATAGTGCAGGGTCGTGGTAAGAGCCATCTTACTTGCCCTCTGATACTTCACCCATCTACAATACAAAGACATAAGCACAAAGATAATCATTAACCCTTGTGTTATTTTCCTTTTTTTATGTAACAGCAATAATATTGTACTGTGTAGTTTTTACCTTTTTATTAGCATCAATTAAATCAATATTTAGTGTGTGTGTGTGTGTGTGTGTGTGTGTGTGTGTGTGTGTGTGTGTGTGTGTGTGTGTGTGTGTGTGTGTGTGTGTGTGTGTGTGTGTGTGTGTGTGTGTGTGTGTGTGTGTGTGTGTGTGTGTGTGTGTGTGTGTGTGTGTGTGTGTGTGTGTGTGTGTGTGTGTGTGTGTGTGTGTGTGTGTGTGTGTGTGTGTGAGACACATGGGACAACACTTGAGCTAAAGATAAGAGTCCGCACACGGTCCACATCACACAGGCACTCTAGTCTTCCCAGCCATGTTTTTCCCTGGCTCATCCATCCGATGAACTGCCTGATCCTGTGCAGCTTTGACTGCACATTATTAAGGAGCTTGGGCGAAGGATCAGGTCCCTCTTGCAATTTCCTAAAGTCTTCCAATAAGACGTCTGAAAAAAGACAGGGAAACAATCTGTTACTAGACGACTAACAATCAAATGTATCTCTATAAGGATCATGGCATTTATTCTACCAGCACTCACTGAAGGCGGCAACATAGTCCGGGAATCATGGCGAACAGGAAGGGCCCGCTTCCGATGTCTGGAGGGGTGCAAGCGGCTCTGCTATACCAAATATCTGGACTGTTTTTTGCAACTTTGCGTATTTGCGCTGCAGAGCTAGGTGGGAAATATGTAACGTCCTGTTGTAGCCCTGGGCTTCGTGGAGTGCGTCATTCAGAGACACAATTGTCCCCTTTAACTTGGCCACCTCATCCTTCTCGTTCCTCTCCTCCTAAGTACAATACCTTCACTTGCTCGATCCACGTCTAGTCTGGACACCATTGGCACCGTCGGATTTGTTGCCCTGAGTGCCGCCAACTTATCCAACATCAGACGTTTCCTGACAACTTTCAGCAGCTTGTCTTTAGATGCAGCAGAAAGTTCAAAATGACTCTTCATATGACGATCAAGACGGCTGAAAGTAGTGGCAACACATGCCGGGACAGGACACTTCTGTGACCGCACATCAATTTTGCCACCAGCCAATTTCACCAACAACTCCCTTTCCTCCTTGTTCAACACCTTGTGAGTGACGACTAAATGTTGATTCAAAGCTGTGTAGTCCTTCAGACACATAGGGCATGTGTTGACCATAACTGCAAAAAAAGATCCTGGGACTGTTGAGTTGAAAGATATCAGCTGTTCTCTTCGAAGTGTGTACTCGAAAAGTAACGTGCAAGCTTCTGTTGACCAATATATGTTCTCACGTGTGACTCCTCCTCTACAAAGCTGGCAAACCACATTGTTAGAGTGAAACTCAAAGTGACGTCACTGTTGATAGAGGACACTCCCCTCTACTAAATATGTTCAGAACTTCGCACACGTGTTTCGCAAACATTTCCACACACTATTAGTATTGGAGTAGTTCCATCCAATATCGCTTCGTCTTCATCTGTAGATGTGATTTGGTGTGTCGTTTGTACATTTTGATGGTGGAAAACACAGGTAAATGTGCCGTTCAGAATGTTTATAATAGACTATACAGCTATAAGCTTGAGGCGGGAGACACGGGTTCGAAACTCCTGTCAGACTCTCCATATTATATAGCAGAACAAATACATTTATACAAAAACATTTAAGAAACATTATAAGAACAATCATTGGGAACATTTAAAAACATTATACACATTAATTTCATCATATTAAACATCCATCCATCCATCCATCTTCTCCTGCTTATCCGTGGTCGGATCGCGGGGGTAGCAGTTCCAGCAGAGAGCCCCAAACTTTCTTTTCCCTGGCGACATCAACCAGCTCTGACTGGGGGATCCCAAGGCGCTCCCAGGCCAGCAAAGAGATATAACCCCTCCACCTGGTCCTAGGTCTACCCCTTGGTCTCTTCCCAGCTGGACGTGCCTGGAACGCCTCCCTAGGGAGGCGCCCAGGTGGCATCCTAACTAGGTGCCCGAACCACCTCAACTGGCTTCTTTCGACGCGAAGGAGGAGCGGCTCAACTCCGAGTCCCTCCCTGATGACCGAACTTCTCACCTTATCTCTTAGGGAGACACCAGCCACCCGGCGGAGGAAACCCATCTCGGCCGCTTGTATCCGCGATCTCGTACTTTCGGTCATGACCCATCCTTCATGACCATAGGTGAGGGTAGGAACGGAAATGGCCCGGTAGACAGAGAGCTTTGCCTTCTGGCTCAGCTCCCTTTTCGTCACAACGGTGCGTTAAAGCGACTGCAGTACCGCTCCCGCTGCTCCTATTCTCCGGCCCATCTCACGCTCCATTGTTCCCTCACTCGAGAACAAGACCCCGAGATACTTGAACTCCTTCACTTGGGGTAAGGACTCATTCCCTACTTGGAGTGGACAGTCCATCGGTTTCCTGCTAAGAACCATGGCCTCAGATTTGGAGGTGCTGATCCTCATCCCAGCCGCTTCACACTCGGTTGCGAACCGATCCAGTGAGTGCTGAAGGTTGCAGACCGATGAAGCCATTAGAACCACATCATCTGCAAAAAGCAGTGGTGCAATCCTTAGTCCACCGAACTGCAGACCCCCTCCCCCACGACTACGCCTCGAAATCCTATCCATGTATATTACAAACAGGATTGGTGACAAAGCGCATATTAATGATATTAATCATATATCACACAATGGTGTGATGTGAAAAGCCATTGCTACGTTTTAAAACTTGTAAACACGCTAGGCGTCTGAAAGTGGTTTCATTAGCTTCGTATTGATTTGTAGATGTGATTCGATGTGTTTTTTTGTCAATTTTGATCGCCCAAACGATAGAGAAATTTCTTTTTACTTTATAGTGGAGTCTATATATCATACTTTTGTTCAATAAGCTTTTAGCGCCACTTGTGGGGCAATGGAATAAGACTCGCTCCTTGGTGTGGGTACGAATCCCGCCCTTGGCATCAAATATTGAGTTCCTTGAATTCATTGTTATATGTGACCCAAGTCAATATGGGTGCATATTTAATAGTTATAAAAACTATTATTATTATTATTTTGGAATTATTAATAATATTGAGAAGTGGGCTTCCATCTTGAGATGTGGGATCTACAAGTGGGCTCTCATATTGACTTGTGGGACAGTCAATATAACTATTATTATTATTTTGGAATTATTAATAATATTGAGAAGTGGGCTTCCATACTGAGATGTGGGAGTCCTGAAGTGGGAACCCCCCAGGCAAGTGGGCTTCCATATTGAGATGTGGGATCTACAAGTTATAAAAACTATTATTATTATTATTTTGGAATTATTAATAATATTGAGAAGTGGGCTTCCATATTGAGATGTGGGAGTCCTGAAGTGGGAACCCCCCAGGCAAGTGGGCTTCCATATTGAGATGTGGGATCTACAAGTTATAAAAACTATTATTTTGGAATTATTATTATTGGCCTTCCATATTCTCAATAACTTATTGAGTGTACAGCAGGACCATATGCAAGCCCACTTACTCCATATATCAAAGCCAGTTCATGCTAAGTTATTGAGTGTACAGCAGGACCATATGCAAGCCCACTTACTCCATATATTGTTGTTGCAATAGTAATCCTGCTCAGTACGAGAGGAACCGCAGGTTCAGACATTTGGTGTATGTGCTTGGCTGAGGAGCCAATGGTGCGAAGCTACCATCTGTGGGATTATGACTGAACGCCTCTAAATCAGAATCCCGCCTAGACGTAACGATACCATAGCGCCGCGGATCTTTGGTTGGCCCCGGATAACCGACTTCGGTCGGTGAGTAGAGCCGTTCGTGACAGGGCTGGGGTGCGGCCGGATGATGGTCGCCCCTCTCCTATCTCGCACCGCATGTTTGTGGGGAACCTGGTGCTAAATCACTTGCAGACGACCTGATTCTGGGTCGGGGTTTCGTACGTAGCAGAGCAGCTCCTTCGCTGCGATCTATTGAAAGTCAGCCCTTGATCCAAGCTTTTGTCGTGTTTTGGGGGTCTTGGAGCGGCCACAGAGAGGTGCTTTTCCCCGGTGTATTTCATGGAAGTCTGAAATAGCCTGTTTGCTCATGTCAGGGAGAGATGCTGGGGCTGCTGCGTCCGTGTTTTGGGGGTCTTGGAGCGGCCCCGAAGAGGTGGCTTTGTCGGTGTACGTAATGGAAGTGTGAACTAGCCTGTTTGCTCAAGGCAGGGAGGGATCCTGGAGCTCCTTAGTCCGTGTTTTGGGGGTCTTGGAGCGGCCACGAAGAGGTGCTTTTCAAGCTCGGTCTCCTTGCAGTGTGAAATAAACAGAGTGCTCGTGTCCGATCGTGCTACTAATTGATAACTTTTAATAGGAATGTCTGTTTGACATTTATTCAGAAATAGCACTTTCTGAATGACCCATTTTAATTTCAAACTGACTTAAAACAGACCACCCGACCGTTGCAACTAATCTACCCACGTGTAGCATGCTATTTTCGGTTATAAATATTGTCTTATCACCACGGATGTGTCTGTATTTAACAACAAAAAGCTTACAGCACCGGGTATTCCCAGGCGGTCTCCCAAGTACTGACCCGGCCAGACTCTGCTTAGCTTCCGAGATCGGACGAGATCGGGTGTGCTTTTTTTTTTTTTTTTAATCTTTTTTATTGTATCAAAACGTAACCTTTTTACATTTTAAAAGCCAACATAGTCCACCTTACCGATCCAAAAAAAATAGAACCCCAAGGCTTCCTACCAGATCTCATAGCAGCTACTTTTCAGCATTTGCTACTTTTTCCATCAACATATGCATATTTTCCTTTCTACTCACTCCTCCATGGTCAATCATACAGAAAACATATGCAACACAACATTTTCATTTTTACACAAATTGATTCTTCGGATCTGACATTGCACATCACATATTTTCTTCCACGGTGATTTCATTATGTCTGGCTTTCTTGCACAAAATTATACTCCAGGCTCCCCTCCCTCAATTCAATTAGAGCACCATCCTCCACCATCATGCTCACAAATTCATCCCTCTTCATATACACAAATAACATCCCTATATCCCTCTTTATACTCCTCACCATTATGTCCCAGACCTCTAGTTTTTTCCCCTCATAATGTGAATAGTTCCTCCTAACCTTTACTGCATATCTCGCATGACTTAGCACGAGGTTCAGGAGACCCACGTTACATTCATCCATCTTCCCTCAACAACCAAACATCCACAGTTCCTTCCACTCCATTCTCCTCAAAACCCCCCCATTCCAACACCTCTCAATCAACTCTTTCATCCTAGCAAAAAAAGACCCCAACTTAGTACATTCAAAGAATTCGTGCATCACATTTTCCACACCTATCCTTGTCAAACATACTCACCATCAGATTGTTAAAAATCCTATTATGTCTTAGAAGGATATCAAAATGTTTGCACTCGACATTGTTGCCCTTCACCCTCAAGTTTCCCCAAATACCCTTCACTTCTACATTATTCATTACCCTCCCCCACACTTTTTCCCCTGCTGGCCTCCTTGGTATCCATTTTGCCAACATCCCATATATTCCCCTGGTCTTGATCTTCCCCAATTCACACATTTTATCCCCTTCGCCCACATATAACTTCATCTCATTGTCATTCACACTCCCCCTTGCACTCTCACTCTCTATCATCCTTTTCCACTCAGCAGGTATCCCCTCTATTACATTTTCCATTATATTTTCCGCTGTGCCAGAACCCATTATAAGGCCCCCTCACCTCATCCACCACCACCACCACCACCACCACCTGTGCCCTCATAAATCCCGGCACGAACTCATAAACCAGATCCCTCAGAGTCCTGAACCCCGCTCTCCACATAGGTAGGTTGAACAAAACAGCCCCTTCCTTTGTTATTTTGGGATTCAGGAAGATGGGCTGTTTCCACACCTGTTCTGTTCTTTCACATTCATAATTTATTTTTGGCAATAAAGAGCCCCACACACTCACCACCTCCCTCTGGAAGTCGCTTAGCTCCACCATATCTCCTTGTCTTATCCTCATGAAGACAGCGCTATCTCCACATTTCCCGCACCTTTGTAACGCCTCCCTCATGAAGATCTTCCACACAAAATCTTTCCCCTTATCCAGGTATTTTATCATTGTTTTCACTCTTAAGGCCCCCAGCTTCCTTTCGAGATTAATCAATTTTAATCCCCCATCTTTATATTCATTCACCTCTTTAGCAATCCTAACCCCCTTCCCATTCCAGATGAATGCGCTTATTATTTTGTCGATTCCCTTTAATACCTTTTCAGGCACATCTCTCACAGTCATCACATATACTAATTTGCTCATTATTAACCCGTTTATTATTATTATTTTCCCCCTCAGTTTCAATTTCCTCCCCTTCCAAAATCTCAATGTTTTCCTAACCCCCTCGACAATACCTTCATATTGCACATCTCTTCCTACCTTGTCCCTAATTCCCATATTTATCCCTAACACTCTAAAATATTCTTTGTTTTCCTTCAACCCCATCTCCATCTTCCCTACCCTCCCCTCTCCCAGCACCATGTATTCTGACTTCTCTTTATTTACTTTTGCCCCTGACGCCCCTCCATATGTTTTTAATACCTCAAATACCCCTCTAATACTTCCCATGTCCCTCACCATGACCGTTGTGTCATCGGCGTATTGAAATAACAAACTCTTCCCCCCCCCCCAGCACCTCTATCCCTCTGATAACCTCACTCTGCAACAGCATCGCCGCCAGCGGCTCAGCCGACAGCGGCTCAGCCGACAGCGAGTACAGCATCGCGGAGAGAGGGCATCCTTGCCGGACCGATCTCCCCAGTTTAAATACATTTGTGACTATCCCATTAATCTTCACACAACTCACCGCCCCAGCATACATCCTCCTTATCCATCCTATCAACCTTTCCCCAAATCCCGCTTTCTCTAGCACCTTAAACAAATACATGTGATTCACCCTATCAAAAGCTTTGTTTAGGTCCAGGCTCACAACCACCCCTCCTATGCCCTTCTTCATGTGATCAATTGTGTCCCTAATACTACACACCGTGTCACTTATCTCTCTCCCTGGAATACTATAAGCCTGTGTGTCACCCACTACCGTCCCAATCACCCTCTTAATCCTGTTTGACAACACCCGTGCTATTATTTTATAATCAGTGTTGAGCATCGTCAGTGGTCTGTAATTTTCCAGCCTATCCCTACTTCCCTTCTTAAATAGTATACTTATTACCCCCGTTGAGAGATCGGCCGGCAATTCCTCCCTCTCCTCCAACTGCTCGAAGAGCGCACAGAGTATAGGCACCAGGACCTCCCCGAACTCTACATAAAATTCAGCTGTTAGGCCATCTAGCCCCGGGCTTTTATTCCGCCCCAACCCTTTTAGTGCACTCTCAACCTCCCCCTTTCCTATTTTCCCCTCACACATTTCCCTCCCTTCTTCACTCAACCTCCGATGCATACTATTTAGAGTTGCCTCTAAGCCCCCCTCATCTATCTTTTCTTCTCTGAACAAGTCCCCATAAAACCCCTCTACCCTTTTTGCTATCCCAGCTAGGTCCTTAATGATTTCCCCCTTTTCACCCTCAATTTGTGCAATATAATTTCCTCCCCGTTTCCTCTTCTCTAACCCTAAAAAGAAACCAGTGCATTTTTCCCCCTCCACCAAATATTTTGCCCTACTCCTTACCATGGCCCCCATACATTTCTCCCTTTCCATTTCACCCAGCTCCCCTTGTAACCTCATGAAATTCCCCAGATCTCTTCCTGCCTCCTCACTCATCTTCCCTTCCTCTCTTTCTAGCTGCCTTCTAACCATCTTCTCTCTCTCTCTTCCTTTTCTGCTTCTTTCACAACTATATTTTATACTCATTTTTTTTATTTCCCGTTTAAACCTCTCCCACCACCACACTATATCCACACCTGCCCAACTCCCCTGTTTTATAATGCACTCTCTCACTTTATCCCTGTATTCCTCTTCTTTTAACAGCATGCCATTTAAGCACCACACCCCCCCACTTTCCCCCCTAATTCTTTCATTTAACCCATAGTGTAAAATGGCATGATCGCTCATGGCCACCGCTCTATACCCAATGTTGTCTATCATCCCCCCCATGCTCCCCTTGCAGTATAAAATGTCTATTCTGCTCTGTTTTAACACCCCCTCCACCACCTGTTTCCTAGAAAACACCCTTTTGTCCCTATTTCTTTCTCTCCACACGTCATGCATCCCATTTGTCCCCATCACTTTTTTTAACATTTCTCGAGAGGAGTCTCTTTTAAAAACCATCCCCCCAGCCACATCAATTGTCCCACACCACACATTGAAATCCCCCACAATCATACTATTCTTCCCACACTTCCCCTCCAACCCCTCAAAGAACTCCCTCCTTCCTTTCTCCTCATTGGGGGCGTACACATTTATTAATTTAAACACTTCCCCCATATATTCAAACACCACACCAATCATCCTCCCTTCACCATCATCCTCAACTTTCTCCACTCTTTCCACCACCCCCGTTTTCACCAAAATAGCCACTCCCCTAGCATTCACACCCCCATTATTTACATAGACTTCACCCAACCAATCCTTCCTAACCTCATCCACACATCTCTCATCCCAGTGGGTCTCCTGTAAACAAATAATATCAGCATTACATAACATTATCGCCTTTTCCCTCCTCTCCTTTTTCTTAAGCCCGTGCCCGTTGAAGGATGTAATTATCACCCTTAAAACAAAACAAAAATTGAGGGAAACCATCATTCTAGTCCCTTTTTTCCCTCACCCATAGTCCTCGTCTGCTGTCGTGGATGCCCGCTCTGCACTCCGCACGCTCCGGGACCGTTTACGATGCCTCGTCTTCTCGTTCCGTCCCTCACTGTATTGTACTGCGCCCACATTCCTCCTGCTCCTCTCCACGCCTTTCTTCCCCTCCTGCTCAGCTGGCTCTGTCAACATCGTCTCCTCCAGCTCCTCTCCTGCCGCCTCCGCCGCCTCCAGCTCCTCTCCGACTAGCTCCATCACCTCCATGGTCTCTGGCTCCTCTCCCGCTGGCTCCGTCACTACCCCAGCCTCCAGCTCCTCTCCAACCAGCTCCGTCGTCACCGTGGCTTCCAGCTCCTCTCCCGTTGACTCCACCACACTCTCCACCTCCACAGCCTTCTCCTCCTTCGATTCCGCCACTATATCTTCTTCCGCGTCTGCTTCCACGTTTGAAGCCCTCGTTCCCAGATCTTCGCCATCTCCTCCGTCTTTGGCTCTCTCTTTTCTTTCCGCATTCTCATCTCTTTGAGCAGCTCTTTTTTTCCTCCTTGTTTAGAGTTCTAGGTGAGGCCCCGATTAATTTATTCCGGTAAATTACTCTGACCTCACTAATTGACCCGACCGAAGTTACTGAGTCTATGTAAGTTTACTGCTTGGCTCAGATCCACCAAACGTCAGCAAGATCTCACCTCTATTAACTCCCCGAAGAACCAGGTTCAATTAACTGCTGTTTCTATTCAGACAACTCTTTTTAATCTGTTTAAGCGATCCCGAAGGATTTTGGTATCAGTAAATGGGGTGTGTTCCTACCTAAACATGTGTGTGGCAGGGTGCAATCTTACCTTTGAAGCAGGAGAGGAGAGCACAGATGTCCTTTAAGTTGTCCCAGTCCAAAAGGTGGAATCAGTTTATTTGAAGAAAAATAGGTCCAAACTAATAAAGGGTTTTTACCTTCTCTCTTTACAACATTATAATCATACTAAACAACACAAAAAAATGATGCTGTGATCATGTTCAAATATGAAACTTTAATTCACAGTCTTACATTTATTACCAAAATGTTTCCCTTCAACTGCCCAATTCAGTTGTGACATTTAAAATCTCCCGATATAATTTAGAGGCATTTCCTCATAAAAAGACCGGTGATAATAAAAAGCCCATTCAAAATCTCAGTGTTTCGGAGGGAGTTCCTCACGTAGGTGGGTACCAATACTCTCAAAATTCCACAGTGTTTCGGAGGGAGTTCCTCACGTAGGTGGGTAGTAATACTCTCAAATCCCACAGTGTTTCGGAGGGAGTTCCTCACGTAGGTGGGTACCAATACTCTCAAAATCCCACAGTGTTTCGGAGGGAGTTCCTTACGTAGGTGGGTACCAATACTCTGAAAATCCCACAGTGTTTCGGAGGGAGTTCCTCACGTAGGTGGGTAGTAATACTCTCAAATCCCACAGTGTTTCGGAGGGAGTTCCTCACGTAGGTGGCAGGGTTTCCGCTAGGATTTTTTCTCGCCGGTCAAATGTCCGGGCAGAATTTATTTTACCGGACTAATTTGAAACTTACCGGTCATATTTCAATAATAATAAGAGTTGTGTAGCAGAGTTTCCGTTAGCATGTAATTACCGGACTATGAGCAGATATGCTTCAGTTTAAAACTCAGTTCACGGGCTCATTTTTATATTGCTTCAGTTTATAATCGTAACAGATCGAAAAATTCAGATTCATTTTTCAATAAATGATTCCACAAACAACAAACAACATAATTATTACATTCAAACAAACTACTTGTAGTAGATAACGTACATTATTCAAAAGTTTACATTACATTTGAATAATAACACGGGAGAAACGGATCCTCTCTTTTCCCCTCTCTCACTCCTGACAGCCGTCAGTTTCTCATGCAGCTCCTGCAGCCCGCTAAACAGAGGGCGGGGCTTCAGGTGATTCTGCAGAGCTGCGTGTCTCGGTCAGACTCAGCAGCTGATCTGATCTCTCTCTCTCGTCCGGTTACACTTCATTCGCGTTTATGTCCATATCGATCAGACCCAGCTCTCCTGGTCGGCCTTAATAGAGAGCACCGATCAAACTATTAAGAGTGAATATCGGCCGATAATGACTGGCGGTCGATCGATCGGAGCCTCCCTAATTATTACCAGACATGTTGACCGTCAGGTTTTGAATTTACCGGTTTTTAATAAATGTTACCAGCTAAAAACCGGTAATTACCGGCTAACGGAAACCCTGGTAGGTGGGTAGTAATACTCTCAAATCCCACAGTGTTTCGGAGGGAGTTCCTCACGTAGGTGGGTACCAATACTCTCAAAATCCTTCCATTCAGCATTCAAAGCAATTCCCTCTTTCAAAGCAATTCACTCAGCATTCCAACCAAGAAATTCAAGAGATATTCACCAAGTTTGAGAGAACCTTACCGAGAGCTATTAACCCAGCTCTGAAGCTCTCACTCTCTCCACCCCTGTCTTTATCCACCAAAACCGGATAGAAAAACCTCCTCCACCTCCTCCACACCCAATTTTGTGTAAAACTGGGCCTGGCCTCCGATGTGCAGGGTTGGACATAACCAGACATTTTCTATAGCTTATGGCATAAGACACACCTTCTCAGGTTTGTGTAAAAAGGACATGACCCCTGTAGGATTTGAAAAATATTATTCTCGGCTATGACATAACCGCCTTTTTGAGGCCTCAATGTATTTTCCCTTAAGTCAGGAGCCCCCCTCCCTGCTGTGAGAGGAGAGAGAAGAAACTGCCTACTCTCAGTGACACCCATAAATCATTATAAGTCTTACACTCAATTCAACAAACCACTTATGTTTTTCTATATTTACAGTATAAACTAACACATGAAACATTTTCTTTAGAGTTATATAAGAATATAATTGATTATATTTGATTATAACTAACTTTCGTTTTAAGTATTTAACCTGTTATGGAAATCCCAACACCCTCTTTTTAAAACGCAAAGTTATCAAACAGCAACAACTAAAATTGTAAGCATACATACATATTCATCAACCATCAAGAACTATTTTCATTATGGGTTCATACAAGAATATGATTGATTATATTTGATTATAACTAACTTTCGTTTTTAAGTATTCAACCTGTTATGGAAATCCCAACACCCTCTTTTTAAAACGCAAAGTTATCAAACAGCAACAGATAAAATCGTAAAAGTATATTTGAAAAACTTCAAGCATCAAACAACATGAAAAGTTCTTCAGAAATTGAAATAAAAACGATTTTTGATGATCCTGGTGGTGAGAACACCGAAAACATAGTACCTCACGGGAATGTCCATGGTGTCACATAGGTCAGGCACCTGAGTAAAAAGCGCCCACGGGCCATCACGATGAAGATAGATTTGTGTGCACACCCCCACTCGGCCTGGTATTTGCAGGAGTGGGGGGCCCATCTGCTGTTCCAGTGTAGACTCCTCAATCCATGTTGCCATCTGTTGCAAATCCTTGACCCTGACCATGTAGGGGTTACAGTTTTCCCTGGACGACATCTCCAAACGAAAGGCCAGACATCTTGGTTGATCATACAGCTGTCAGGTAGTCGTCGTCCTTTCTGGGAAATCCACTGCAATCTTATCGGTTTATTGGGCAAAGATGCACCCTGTCTCCCAGCACTAGAAGAAACTTCCTTCTCCGCTGGCAGGATTATAGGTGACTCAGCCGCTGATCCATTCTGCACAGGTTTTCTGGGTCCAGGAATTGGCTTTACTGGAAACCCTGTGTCTGGAGTAGTCCCACTTGGCAGGTTCAATTCCTCTTGATAAATCCCAGAGGTACTAATCTCATCCATATAGTTATGATCATACACGTACGCAGCCTCTGATTCATTAATAGTTGTTTCAATTGAAACAATTTCCCCCAGGAATCCATCCAGGGGGTCTGGTACTCCATGTTCCTCTGGAATTTCTATAGACAGCAAGGGCATCTTTTTGTGATTGATTCCTATCTTGCTGTTTTTATGACCTGACAGTTTAAGGTCGCTAGTGCAAGGTATAGCTGTGTTAAGCCATTGAGTCTCCCACAGCATTCCTACTTGGGTTTTAGTGGTGAGATTATAGACTTGCCAGGTTGTTATCTGTCTCTGTTTGGTCGTAAATATAACCCCTCCTGTAATGGTGCAACAACATAGTAGAATTATAAACATTGCTTTTCCCCAACTAGCTTTTTGATTCTTCGAGTTGTCTGGATCAGGTTTTGGTAGCAAAGTTGGATCCAATGTTGATAAGGGTAATAAGGAAATGTGTTCCTCTGGATCATCCTCCATTTCTTCCTCCCTCTTTTGATCCTGTAAGAATACAGAGAGGGAGGTCTGTTAGATCATGGCCCTAAGTATCCGCTGGTACCAACACTCTGTAGGTTCAGGCACAACCAGTTTCATTCTTGAAATTTGCGTGCGGGCTGTTCTGCACCTTCCGGCTGAATCACGACACATGGTTATTTTAAATTCCAGTTTATGATCTGGTTTAGACGCCTTATGATCTGAGCAGTGTAAGGATTTTTTCACAACAAGCCAGCTGTAATTAGGATCAGACCGAGTAGACAGATTTGTTACCCAATCCATCTCCTCGTTCTGGGGTTTTGAGCATAATTTCAACGCTAAATGGTTTATCCTCCAACATTTGTAATAGTACATTCTGGAGGGTCAGCCTGGAAACCTTTTGCACAGGAAGTAAAGGAAACAGCTCCCGTCTTTCGGGTGAAGGATGGACAAATAGTTTGTCAATCTGTTTTTGACAACCATTTCTGGATGGAACACCTTCAAGATGTTCATGATAAGCTTGTTTTATCATCCCTTGTAGGGGTGTATCAATTTCTGTCAGATCTTTCATTGAAGGGAACATCCCCCATTGTCCTTGGGGTCCTTTTCTAAAGCCCAACCTTGCATGATTAAGAGGATGTAAGTTATTCTCACCCCTGGTGCACTGATTAGCTGCATATGCTTCTTTGGTAACAGCTTCAGGACATTTAATTAATCCTACTTGGATGCCATGCAGCGACATTTTCCCCGAAAATGTCCTGGGTGATGAACTCTGGAAATCACTGTCCTTAGTCCTATTATCAGATAACAGTTAAGACAGAAACACAGCCTGCACTGAGGGGGCCCTTCCACGCCTGACACTTTTATGGGGTCAGGGGCTGGAAACAACCTTTTTGGTCTTTGCATAGCTTTCCCTTGCCACACAATCGCAGACACTGTTATCCCACATTGCGCACAGGATCCAGGTGTATACTTTTCCCATACAAGTGGATGATTTCTTTCCTCCTTTTCTGGGGCACAACCCTCCCATGCGAGCTCTAGATTCTTACAAGATGACCCTACAAAAAGGCCATCCTCCCCTGAGGTAGAAAGCACATACACTGCCACAGCATTTGCACAAAACATGTCATCAGATGTGAGACTGATCTCATCAACAGTGGATGGGTAGGCTGCAGTCATATTGCTATTTTTAATCTTAGTTGACTCGGATGAACTGGCCCTCTCTTCTGGAGTGAAACTACGTTCCCAGAGACTGACTTCACGGTATCCAAACCTTCTAATTTTGTCATAAGCTGACCCTTCTCTGGACTGCGGCCCTTTCTGGTCACCCACACCTGATCCCCAACCTGAAATGGAAGAGGGGTGGTAGTTAGATATGCCCTGTTCTTTGCCCTAGGTAGCTTATCCATACATAGGAACAAGTTGAGCCTTGTCAAATTGATTGGAATGTCCCAATTTGTTTTACAGTTTTTGATGATCCACTCTTTGGCTGCTCTAACACCTCTTTCTGCTACCCCATTGGTTTGAGACTTATATGGTAATGACCAGATAGGTGTGATTCCATTATCTTGCAAGAGTGACAAAACGTTCTCATTTTTAAAGTGAGTCGCATTATCCATTCTTATTCTCTTAGTTTTTGAAAAATTACTGATATGCTCTGGCCAGTTTAGCAGACACTGTGTTCCCTGTTGCTCGGGTCAGAGGATAAACATGTTTATGACTCCCTCCATTATCACAGATCACAAGGAAATACTTGTTCCCACTGGGAGTGTGGGTTGGAAAAGGACCTGCTATGTCAGCACTAAAACTGATTAGTGGTTCTTCCTCTATTATTTTAAGATGTTCCGGATGAATTTTCTTGAACCCATCCACCTCTGCACATTGAAGACATGTTGATCGTGTGTGTTGTAAGTGCATTCGCAGTTTTGGTATGAGTATTTTATTGTTGAGGCAATATTTTCTCATTCGAACTAAGCCCACATGGCCTAAACTGCTGTGTAATTCAAGTACAAACTGAGGAGCTTCTTCAGGTGGTACATGAATACTTCCATCCCTTTTCCATATACTAGGGAATATTGTAGTTAGATGGTTAACTCTTCCCCTGCTTTGAGCAAGCGCATCAACTTCTCTATTTCCCTGATAGTCGAAATCAATCTTATCTGTATGACTTCGGACATGACTCCATTCTAAGTGCATGCCAGCCCTTAACTCTGCTATTAAACTCCATTGATTTGCATGTGTCAGCGCTTCACCTTTCACATTGGTAAACTGCCTTTGTTCCCAGTAATCAAGCTCTTCTTTTCCCGCTTTGTAACAATAATCACTATCAGTAACAATACGGATGTGCGTTATTTTACGTTTTTTCGCAAAAAGCAGTCCCTCAACAATGGCGTTTGCTTCAGCCGTTTGTGCTGTACCTGGTATTGCACCCTTTTGTTTACCAAGTACTTCACCTGAATTCGTTTTCATTATGAAGGCCCAAGTGGCTGCTTGGTCACCTTTCCGCATACTTCCATCGGTAAATAGTGTTATCTTTGGAGCAACGGTTTCCTGTACAGGTTTCATTAGTTCCTTTTGTGGCTTACTACCTGTCGTTCTAAACTCCACATCTGGATCAGACATCATCATCTGCCATTTTCCCCATCTACTTTTGCTCCCTGAACCGTTTGTTTAGTAGCTTCAGATATTGAAGGGTAAGGAGTGTATATGCACTTTTTGGTACCTTGAGACATTTCTCTTAGGACTGGATAGAATCTGAAAGCAAGTGCAAGATGCTTCTCTTCTGGAGAGTACCTTTCCTCTGTTCTTGACCAGGTCATAGACATAAACAACACTGACTTTTTATCTCCCTGGTTCCTTATCTCCACACCTCCTCCTTAATCATTGGTTGTCAGATGAACTTCCAAAGGTTTTTTCATGTCCCGCATTGTTAGTTTCTGAGAATTGGTCACAACATAATGTTTTGTTTTTTGATATTGATCCTTTTGTTCTGGTGTTAAAAGTATAACTTTTGGAGCTTCCTTTTTTCTCAACATCCCCTTTAATTTGTGTAAAGGAGCTGCATTCTCACTGTAATGAGGTACATGGTTAGAAACATATTCACAGGTTCCCAAAAATATTTCTAGATCTTTTACTTCCTGTGGGTCAGGGAAATCTAAAAGTTTTTGTTTGTACTCATCTGTGAGATCCCTTCCCTTTTCTGACAGTTTGAAACCCAAATACTTTAGCTCTTGCTTGGCTACTTCGCATTTTTTCAATCCTATCTTGAAACCTGCTTCCTTCAGCCTGTTTACGACCTGCTGCAGCACATCAAGATGTTCCTCTTCATCATCATGAGTGAAATAGACATCGTCTATATAAACTTCCACTGGAAGATCGTGCAAGGTATTTTTTATGGCAGTTTGGAATACATTTGGTGAGTTTTTATATCCCTGAGGGAGTCGAGTCCAACAATATGCTTGAGTACTTTGTTCATCCAATGGTATGGACCAAAATCCATTACTGAGATCAATAGCAGTTTTATACTTCCTTAAAGGTAAGGTTCTCATTGTTCTTGATGGATTGATTAAAGGTCGAGCATCAGTGATGGATCTTTTGTTTAGCTCTATCAAATTGTGTACCAACCTATATGTTTTATCAGGTTTAAGAATCCCCATTACTGGCAAATTTGTTGGAGGACTTTGCACTTTTTTTATGACTCCCAAGAGTTCCAATTCTTCTATAGTTTTGTCTAATTCCTTTTTTGCTTCAGGTTTTATAGGAAATTGAGACTGCCTTTTTGGCATTCCTCCTTGAATTGAGTGCGTAAATTCCGGGGCAAATCCCACATCATTTTTAAAATGGGAAACTGAGCTTTCACTCAAAATGTTATGCAGACGAGATTTATTTTTTACATCCGATTTTCCCACCAATTCATTTATTTGATCAACCTGATTTACTGGTTTCATCATTGTGTTACATTGTTTGTC
Organism: Pseudochaenichthys georgianus; assembly: GCF_902827115.2. Taxonomy (NCBI): domain Eukaryota; kingdom Metazoa; phylum Chordata; class Actinopteri; order Perciformes; family Channichthyidae; genus Pseudochaenichthys; species Pseudochaenichthys georgianus. The sequence goes on along the minus strand of NW_027263030.1, from coordinate 132,546 downwards.
AAAATGCGGGAGATCCCTAACCTTAGCCAAATTATGAGCACCTCTTAATCCCACCACTCCTTCTCTCTCAATTTCAGACATTAAGACACTCTTTCCATCTGCTAAAGTTACTATCTCATGATTTCCAGTGGGTTCTCCCTGAGTATGAATTGTGAAATCTGAACCAGAATCTACTCTGTAGGTTTCATCCCCTAATGTACTGAAAAAATTTCCCTCTGCATTTTCCCATGTGTGTTTTCGCATTAACTCTAAAGCGGGTCTGTGTGGGTCTGGGCAGGTTTCTTCTGACCAAACTTGGCATCCCACTCTGAGGGCCTGTCTCTGCTCTTTTGTCAGGCCTGCATATTCCTTGTTGTTTACCCTGGGTCGTAGTGGTAAACTGGGATCGCGTGGAGGATAATGCGTTTTGGGCTGATTGTTGGGCTGCTCTGTTTTCTGTGAAGCATTGTTTTCGAATCTTTTGTTTTCCCACAATTGTTTTTGTAGTTATAGCCCTTTGCGGTGTTGCCTGAAAAAATCCTCTTCTGCCTCTTGTAAATGTACACTTAAATTACTCATTGCCCCCCCCCCACCATCATTGGTTGAGATTGTGTGTCATTTTTAGGAAAACTATTTTGTTTTGGATCCTTGTCTGAAAATTGTGTTCCCTTCCTTCTTTTCTCATTTTTATGTATGCTTTCCACATCGTACATTTGCAACTCAATCACTCTTTGCTGAGGAGTCAAGATTTCCCATCTAGCAGCTAATTTTTTCCCTCCTGGCACAGTCATAAGACATTTTTCCATATCCATCAGATCATTAGAATGATTTTGCAAGTCAATCGCAGCCACAGCAAGAAGCATTTTACCACTGGCAACATCTCTGACTAACTGATCAATTTTCTGTTGTACTGGATTTAATCCTGGGGTTATCCTGGTAGTAGCTAGCACCTGAGCGGGAGTCATGTTAACTGGCAAAATACACTCCCTCTGTAATCGCATAAACATTGTGGTGCTGGGTGAACTTAACAAAGATTCTGTGAGACCTTTGTTTAAGCATGTTTGGTAAAACTCTATATCTGATTGTCCTGCCTCCCTCCTTGGAACTAGGTTTTTGAGATCCCTAAAAGCAGATCCTTCTTGAGGTTGTGTCGTAAAGTGTGTTTCTCTCTGAACAAGGTTTTGATTTATATCAAGAGCACTAAAAGTGTCAAGGGGGTTCCCTGTTGGTCTTAACAGAGTACGAGTTGAAGAGATTACTGGATGCAGAATGTGTGCCAATAGACTTTGGCCTAAATCATTTCCCAGTTGAGATTGAGGATTTTCCCAATTAGCATTTAACCCATAGTTCTGTGACTTCTGAATATTTTTATCCAAGTGTTTCTGCTCCACTGCTTCATCCCTTTTTATATTCCCTTCTTGAAAATATTTATAACCTGCTTGTAAGTACGCTTGTTTCCACGGAAGTGGGACTCCTGGTTTTTCCATTAATTTTCTTGGATCGGGGGCCTCTTTTGTTAATCTTGCCTCTCCTTTTGTCACAGGATACCAGGTGTCAGCCAGAAGGTCCTCCAAGGTGATTTTGATGGGTCATATTGTTTTGCCACAGTACCCCTTGATCCACAGTTTTTTCCCCTAGCCACTAGAGCTCTGTCCACTTGAAATCTGACCTGGGTTGGGGTTGATTTGTTTATGGGTGAGAGTAAAGGTCTTCCCCTAGTGCTGGGAGTGAACTGCCTGATTTTTGAGACTTCATAATCCTCACACTCTCCAGAGTTTACTCCCTGAGTTGAGGCAATAAAGCCTTTTAATGGACCTGTCTGTGGTCTGTTTAGATTGTAATTATCTTCTTCCTCAGAGGTATCACCTCTCTCTGAACCGTTTCTTTCCCCTGCTGAACTTGTGTCATCATCTTCACGCTTGGATTTCTCTAGTTCTGCACCAAACATAGTTTTTATGTTTGGTGTATCTACTAAAAATCTGAATAAAGGTGAACATTCCCCCCAAGGGAATGCATTAGCTGCTGCTGTCAAAAGAGTATTTATGGGGATCCCACGATACCTTCTGCCCTGTGTTCTGAGTCTGAATGTGACTATGTTTTCTCCATCTGTAGTAGCAGCCTGTATTAACACTTTCATGCCTGTGTTTAGGGCCTTGATTAATTTTTGTTCATCAATCTGATCTCTTTTTGAATAACTTTTTTTGCTTGCATTTAAATGCATGAAAGAGGAATATAAAATTCCCATTACTGGTCCAGGATCAGCATCTTCTACTTCTACTTCTTTTAAGAGTCCTTGGCCTGATGCATCAATAGTTCCCTGTCCTGAAAATCGAGCAGCAGTTTCTGCTTGATTTCTCTTATTCATTATATTTGCCCTGGTTCGTCTACAATGTGCCTGTCTAAATCTCCTGCGACATTCAGCTTCATGTTCAGCGTCTTTTGTTAGATCAGGCTCACACAAAGTCATAAACGGCCCTATACCGAGCATCTGAGTTTGATCTGGGGCAGCTACTTCAATAATGATCCTATTTTTTCCATAGTCTGTTTTTCCTACTGATTTGATTCCTGTCCTATCTATGGGTGATCCCATTTCGATGTTTATTTTCTCTGATCCTGGAAACCTATTTGAGACCAGAGGTGATTCTTGAATTAACTGCTGTCTCGTAGGAGTGTCTGAATCCCCTCCTAACACTGGAGACTGCAGCAGTGCAGGGGCAGAGCAAGGGGGAAGATTTTGACCCAAAAAACTGAGCTCCCTCAATGCCTGTGCGAAATCATCATGTGATGAACAACATAATACCACATTTAAATCTCCCTGACTTTTTTGCAAAGCGTTTTTTAAGGCCTGTATTGAGTCCTCAATTGTGAAACCGGAAATCTCATTTCCAAACAGGGTCAAGAGCACATCATTTGGTTGATTTTGGTAAAGTATTTGAGCTTTAGCCTCGCAAAAAACTTCCTCATATTGGTGTTGAAGGTATTCTTGGAGTTTAGTTTCTTCTGTTAGTTCCCACATAGGTTTAAATGGTACATGCAAAACAACCGGTATATGGGGATCATCACCCCCTCTAGTGACAACCACATTTCTCTCGGACAGTTCTATGGTCCTTAACATCCTATCACTCTGTGCTTGCATGCTAGGTCCTATTCTTTTTGCTAGAGCTGCTGCTACCCCTCCTACATGTTGCAGTTTCATATTAGCAGGATTCACTAACATGGTTTGTGTGAAGGAAATATTTTTGTTTATGTGTTTGTACCAAAAAGCATTTTGTGTTTCACCTAGGTCTGCTATAACTTAGAGCAGGGGTTTAAGAGTTTAAAGGTTAAAGGGTTAAAGGTTCCGCTTTCCTGTTGGGGGACTGTGACTAACTGCCAGAGGACTTTAACAGACTGTCTTTGTCTCTTAATCCATGTGTTTGTAATTATCGATCAGAAGACGCGCGAAATAGAGGCCCCTCCCGGATTCTCCGGTAGATCGTCTGTGTTTTCGGTGTAATGCTTTAGTGAGTTGGAGGGTTTTCTCATGGCATGTTGTGTAAACGCTCTGAGCTCACTCACGGCCGTTGGCTCTCATTAAACTCAGTGTTTGATATAAAGCGGACTCCAGCCTCCATTCCTTCCATCTACATTGCTGAAAAGAAAATCTCTCTCACAGATTGGCGTCACGGAACAGGCACCTTCAGATCTTTCGGACATTGGTGAGTAAATTTCTATTTTGAGATTGACTCGCCAGCGTTTGAGATCAACGGTGTATTAAAATTACCTGAGAGAACTGAGCTGCTGCATTTTTTTGGGTTTCTCTACTCATTTACATCTGGAGGCTAATCTATAACCTCGGGAATCGGTGTCAAGGGGATATTGTCCTGGCCGATTTCCCCGTGTTTGTTGCTGGGACAGGTGTCTACGAGCAAACGCGGCTTATGTGAAAACTATGAGAATATTTGGGGCTAATGATAACCTAGGAATATCGAATTTCATCGATCTCCTCTGTGTGTGCTTCTTGGAATTAACTCACCAGGCAATTACACACAACAAATATTCAGAGAAACTTTTGAGAGATGCACCAGCAAAGTGGATTTTCTGAATTAGAGCAATGTCGCAAGATTTGTATTTAAACAAATCGCCGAATTTAGGAGCTTTCAGAGGATAAATAGCATTTCTGCTGAGGTGCCGATTCTCCGCCCCCTGGGGAGAGCTGCATGCAGAAAAAAGGAGCATACAGCATTATCCGCAATTATTTACGCTTTTGAACTAAAGAAAGTGCCTAATGTGTGGTTTGAGAATGTTGTATGAATTGCTGAATTTGGCTGTGTTTGCAGATACACGAGAATTATGAGGATAGAGGGCTCATAATTAGTGGCCCCTCTGAAAGTCTCCCTAATTCGGATTAAAATAGGCTGGAAGAGTTTTTGTCGGGCTGAGTTGTTGAGAGTTTTTATGTTTGTTTGTCTAATTGCAGTGTTTGTTTTATTGTACTAACCGTTAAACATGGGTAATACTGTCTCCGCAAACGGGTCCGTTGGTAAGCGGGACAATATTTCACGCACCAAGACACTTACAAAGAATCCTATTACAGACAGCCACTACACGCACATGTTTTCCCCTAATATGCCATCAGGAATTGTCGGAAGAAGCTTGGATTGGACTAAAGTTATGCCATTCACATCGTTACTTTGTGAGCACTCGCAACAGAATAGTCAAAAAGGACAGATTCTGTTTGATTGGCCGTTAACGGGCACTTTTGACATGATGGTACTGTGGCAAGCGTTCAAATTAATTGAACAGGAGGCGAATTGCTCCTGGGATGCAACGTACATGAAGGACTGCGTTAAAGCTTGGATGACTATTGCAGAAAAAAGAGGTTATGATGAGCGGAAAAATGAAAAGTCAGTTGGCATCGAGCGAGGCTCCATTGAACTCAAAGCTTTGATTGAACGAGTTTCTAAATGCGCAGCTACTTGTCATTTGCTTAGCCTAGAGGCTGCTTTTGATGTTAAATCAGAAAACATGTCCAGAATTAAACAAAGACACGGAAAAGACGTCACAGCCATTGCGAAATCAGTCATGTACGATTGGCTGAAAAGACAAGGCAAATCTCCCAGTACAGCTCAATTAATTTCCATTTTAACGGACACGGGGCTGCTGGAGGGGAAGCAGGCTGTGTCTCTCTGCACACAAATGATTCCCGCGATAGGACTCTCAAATTCCGGGGCAAGAAACTCCGAGGACGATTTATTAATGTCAGCTGCAGCTATCATGAATAAAAATCGTTTGACATATCAGGAAGGACAGTATAGAGAAAGGGAGCAGCAGGAACACAGTGCAGCGGACAGTGACGAGGAAACGCCAGAGAGCAGCCCATTACACACGCCGGCCTCTGGCTCCGCTACGAAAATGTTACACGCTCCAAACACGCCGTACGGCACCAGTTTTAAGAACTATGTTCCTCATAGAATTATCACAAGACTGCAAACATCTCAGGATAATAATTCTACTGGAGCTATGACAGCACCGAAAATACTGATAGGAGATGTTCCAGTTTATAAGCCTTGGACACCCGCTGAGGTGATGGATGTCACAAATCACGCTCCAAGTCCGACTAAAAGCCCAGATGAGTATCTGTCGTGGTTGACCAATGTCTGCTCAGTTTATAACTGTTTGGTTCATGATGTTAAACAGCTGATAATCCTAACATATAAAGCAGATTGGTCGACGTGTAAAGAGGAATTCAAATTCCCTGCCTGTACGCCTGCGGGTGACTGGCCTGAGACACAAACACGGGATATGTGGATCGAAACGATGGCCGCTATTGCAATCAAAGCATGCGCCAAAACGCACACAGATTTTTCACTGGTGACGGCTTGCGTACAGAACCCAACAGAAATAATCCCAGACTTTCTCCAGCGCTTTATGACAGCCTGGGATCATAATGCGGGCATTAAAAGAGAGGGCAATGATTTGTTCGCCATACAGACTTTGTTGCATAATTTAATCCCTGAAACAGCTCAGGCGTATATGATGGCTACCCCGGATTGGCAAATTAAAACATGGAAATCAACCCTCGCAGTAATACGCGCGTTGTACAAAAATCAGATATTTCTGACCCCCAGAATTGCGCAAAAGTTGCCTCCAAATACACAGGCTTATCAGAGTGCGGATAACTCGCAGCAGTTTCAGGGACAACATCGCACACAGCAGTATCAAAATCAGAGACAGCAGCAGAATAGAAATCCCAGAAAGTTGACGCCGTGTCACGTCTGTGGCGCAACAGATCACTGGGCAGGACAATGCGGACGGCGCTGGCAACCACAGCAGGACGCACAACCTTTGCCTGCTCTTCCCCAGCCCCCTCGCCAACACCCTGCATTACTGCCCCCCCCTCCCCTGACCAGTCAAGATGTCAGGCAGGCTCAACAGGGGCAAAACGGTCAGCAAAGTCAATTTAATAGACGATAGAGGTGCCAAGAAGAAGAAATAGGGTCAAATTCACAGCATTTCCCCATTCAAGCAGCAACAATTCGCCTTTCCAATAGCCCGCGTGAAGATCCGATTGTGCGCGTTGATTTCAGTGGTAAAGCGGTAGACATTTTGATTGACAGTGGAGCAACATTATCAGCTGTGCGTACGAAAGAAAAAAGTGTGTGAACCAACCAATAATTTTGTTACAACAATGGGAGTTTCTGGCATCCCTATGTCCGAGCCCGTTTCAGAGAAAACTGATATTTCAATTGAAGGATCACATGTCCAACACTCTTTCATTATTTCAGATGGAAGTCCTATTAATCTAATGGGCAGAGATTTGCTTTGTAAATTACAAGCAACAATACATTGCACTCCAGATGGATTGTTTTTGACTATTCCTGACAGCAAAGTCTATCAAGCTGTCCAATTCATTCAATCATCTCAGGACAACCTTTATTGTTGGTCATTTCCAGATTTCAACATGATTTCTGTTTTTTCAACAACAGGGATTCAGAAAATTGCTAGCATTTCCCCTGCGTGTGCCTCTTTAATGTCCCTTATGAGGCCTGTATTGAATTGTCACTGCACAGCTGCTTTTAACCCATCAGACGACTATAAACTATCAGTAAGAGGTTTTTGCAACAGCTCAGATCAGTTGGAATGTGAAAACTTTATGTTTATTGGACCCCAGGGTTGCGCATTGCCCCTGAGGCTCACAACCAAACAAGAGGCTCTTTATGCTGCAGACACGATTCCTCACCTCGCAATAGGGGTCACTTCAGGAAGTGACCCTGAAGGAGTGGGGGTCATGGCAGCTCACTGCCATGCTCTGCTGAGAGCTACAAAGGCTTCTCACACACACACACACGATCTGATTAACCTAGGGGAGGAGCATTACATGCTGCGTCTCTCTGAGCAACCTTCTCTCCCTCAAAGCACATTCCTTCATCTACAGCCACCCGGATCCACACAATACGGACCACCTTCAGATTTTTCTGAGGTTCCGGCCACATTATGGGCTAAACACAAAAATCATGTGGGGTTTGTTTGCTCAGCCCCTCCACACAGAGTCACACTTAAAGCCAATGCCAGATTGCCAGCTATCAGACAGTACAATTTACCCCATAGAGCCATTTTGGGGATTGAAGGAGTCATCCAGTCTCTGCTCGATCAAGGTGTATTAAGATATACAAGTAGTCCTTGTAATACTCCCATATTGCCAATTCCCAAGCACAATCGCCCTGATGAGTGGCGTTTTGTCCAAGATTTGCAAGCTATTAACGCTATTGTCATTCCGACAGCTCCCATAGTGCCTGACACTAATTCAATTCTTGCATCCTTGCCGTCAGATTCAAAATTTTACACAGTAATTGATTTGTGTTCAGCATTTTTCTCTGTTCCTCTGCATCCAGACAGCCAGTATCTGTTTGCATTTACTTTTAAAGGTAAACAAATCACATACACGCGCCTCCCACAGGGGTACGTCGAGTCGCCTACGGTGTACGCAGCAGCGGTTAAGAGAGATCTGGACACTTTGGTCCTTACAGGAGGTAGTACCTTGCTTCAGTATGCCGATGATCTCTTGCTGGCTTCTCCCAACATGGACGCATGTCGCATCGACTCCATTCTGCTCATGAAAAGACTTTCTGAATGCGGACACAGAGCATCCCTGGCTAAGTTGCAGTACTGCCAGACTGAGGTCACATACCTGGGTCACATTCTGAGGGATGGACACCGACTCCTCTCGCCAGCAAGGATTTGCCTTTTGAACAAAGTGGCACCACCCCGCACAAAGAAAGACATGCTGTCTTTTTTGGGCATGGCTAACTATTGCAGACACTGGATATGCGAGTACGCTGCAATGGACTCGGTCTTGCGTGCTGCCACTCTGCAGGCTGCTCCTAACATTGTTCAATGGTCTGAGGACATGCACACAGCCTTTCAGGACTTAAAGCGAGCCCTGACATCAGCTCCGGCCCTGGGGCTCCCTGATTACCATCAGCCGTTTCACCTGCATGTCCATGAGAAGGGGGGCTTCGCAACGGGCATCTTGGTACAGAAGCATGGCTCTAATTTCCGGCCTGTTGCATACTACTCGTCTCGACTCTCCCCTGTGGTACTCGGTATGCCGTCATGTCTGCGAGCAGTGGCCGCAGTTGCAATTGTTATCAAGCAATCCTCTCCCATTGTACTGGCCAGTGACTGTGTAGTACATGCTCCACATGCAGTTTTACATATTCTGAACACCTCTGCTACTCAGCATATGACAGCAGCAAGGCGCTCTGGTTATGAAGCAATAATTCTTTCAAGCCCACACATCACACTTAAACGCTCTCCCCCTCTAAACCCAGCTACGCTGGTACCGATTCCAGATTTTGAAATCACACATGACTGTGTCACAACGATTGACATATCTTCTTCCCCCAGAACTGATATGTTGCAAACTCCTATCCCTAATTCAGATATGATTCTATACACCGACGGGTCTGCGAGCAGGCCGTCTGACACAGTACACTTAGCAGGCTATGCTGTTGTGAATGACTGGGAAGTTTTAGAAAGCCGGGCCTTGCCAAATGGCACGTCGGCTCAGGCTGCAGAGTTGTATGCTCTGCTGAGGGCGTGTATTTTGGCTAAAGATAGAGTTGCAACCATTTTCACAGACTCCAGGTATGCATTTGGTGTGTGCCATGATTTTGGTGTCTTGTGGAAAATGCGCGGTTTCTTAACATCGGCCGGTAAGCCTATTCAACATCATGCGTTAGTAGCTCAGCTATTAGACGCTATCATGCTCCCTACACAGCTAGCAGTGGTTAAGTGCGCTGCTCACACAAATTCTGATGATCCTATTTCGCGTGGAAATGCGTTAGCCGACACCGCGGCTAAACAAGCAGCAGTTTCCTCCTCTTCTATGGTGCTCCAATGCCCCTTGACACAACCCGCAGAACCCATTTCTTTGCCTTCCTTTAATGATGTCGCGGACATGCAAGCCCGCGCTGATGTTAGGGAGAAAGATTTATGGCTAAGACGAGGTTGTACACTTGACGCTGAGTCCATCTTGTGGCTCCACCCAGACGGACGGATGGTCTGTCCACGTTCGTTCCTCCATGTTTTGGCACATGTTGCACATGGCAAATCACATGTAGGAAAAGGAGGGATGAATGGGATTATAAAGTCCCAATGGTTTGCTCCAGGCATCACACTAGCTACACAGACCCTTGTAGACAGATGTATGATATGCCAGCAGACAAGAAGAAGAAGTGGTCAAATTCAGCATGAACACTTACCGCCCCCCTCGGGGCCCTTTGTAAATATGCAAATTGACTTTTCACATATGCCACCATGCCAAGGATTCAAATATCTTTTGGTAATAGTGTGCCAGTTCTCCAAATGGGTAGAGGCCTACCCTACCAGAAAAGAAGACGCTAGAACAGTTGTAAAGTGTCTTCTCAAAGATGTTATTCCTAGATTTGGTGTGCCCACAGGGATTAACAGTGACAGAGGTCCAGCATTCGTTTCTAAGATAACCCAGAGTCTAGCTACAGTGTTAGGGTTCAAATGGCAATTGCATGTTCCCTATCACCCACAGAGCTCAGGCCAGGTTGAGAGAATGAACTTGACTATAAAGGAGAAACTCACTAAAACAATGTTGACCACAGGACTAAAATGGGTAGACGCACTGCCGCTAGTTCTGTGCTCCATCAGAAGTTCACCAAATGCAACGACAGGGCTTAGCCCACACGAGGTATTGATGGGAAGGGTAATGTTCGCAGGATCTAGCCCCCCAGTAACACCCCACAAACTCACTCTTTTGTGGACAGAGGATTACATGACTAACTATGTCAAATATCTAACTGACATGTTGAGAAAGTTTCACAGGCAGGTGGCTGACAGGCTTCCCCAGCCGGGAGAGGAGCCCACCCACCCATTTCAGATTGGTGATAATGTACTAATCAAATCTCTTGAAAAAGATGCTCTGTCTCCCAGGTGGAAAGGTCCTTTCCAGGTGTTAATAGTGACCAGAACAGCGCTGAGGGTACAAGGGAGACCGGAGTGGATTCACGCTACAAGATGTCGTCTCTCCCCTCTACCGGATGCTGGCGTGTGAAGGCAGTCATCATCATCGTCATGCTGGGTTCTCTGTACCTGGCCAAGGTCACCCTGCTAGATGGAGCTGTGGAAATCCCAACGACAGGTGGCGAGGGACCTCGCCCGTCTGAGGAAGAAAATAAGGTGCTCTTATCTACGAGCGCAGACGACTTGACCACTCAGGGCCCAGACCCTGAGGGCAAAACGACACCAACGGGCAAATCAGTGCCTAGCGACAAGGACAGGTTGTATCCAATCACCACACAGACACTCAGTATGGTGCGAGAGACACAACGAAAAAGAAAAGGAGGAAGAATCAGGAGGATTGTCTCCCTCCCTGATCACAAATCAGAGACTGTTTCTTTTAACTGTCCAGCTTCAATATGTGATTCATCTAACTGTATTATTGTATATTATGTGCCCTCAGATGGGTCAACATGGGACTTATATCCAATGGACCAGTACCGTACGGACGGAGTGGCGTCGGGAGGGGTGAGAGTGGCACTCGACATCATTGAAAACATGCCCCCAGAACTGTGGTGTTGCACTAGAGAGCAGTATAAGGCAATGATAAGGGATGAAGTAACATGTAGAGATAGGGAACCAGCTTACCAGGTTTCCGACCCAGGTGCTGCTGTGTGCGACCTGTCTGAACCAGAGAAAAAAACAAATGTTCCATCCACTCCAAGTAAACACTCAGGAGGTGAGGTAGATTCTTCAAAAAAGGCCTTAATCGCTCCTTTTAAACCAACTAAAACTAATTCTGCAGTAAACTTAATGTTAGACTACGCCCATGAACGTAATATTAGCAACTGTTGGCTATGCCAAAATATGCCAGAATCCATGCATTCTCCCATGTTTAGCCCAATCCCGTTTGCAAGAGCAGACTATAAATTAATCAACTGGAACGAAATTTACTCTAGGATTAGCGATGAGGCTGAGGACTGCTATACTCCGTCATACCCAACAGACTCTGATAAACCATTACAGTACAAGGGTCTGGTCTCTCTCATTGTTGAGACAGTAAATACAAATTATCTGCCTGACGGTTTCAAACGATTGATGTTTTTAAAACTAATATATGTGAAGAAATACATTAACCTAGCTTTTGAATACAGATTCCAGTTAGCTCTGGTACAAACTAATTGTTCGGTTAATTCCACAAGTCCAACATGCACAAAACAACCACACCTGGCATCTTTGCTGGTTGAAGCTTTGGTAACAGTTGTGCCCTGGTTTGGCTCCAGAACAGTGAACTCCGTTGAGGTTAAAATACATGATTGCACGAAACCAATACCCCTAGGCAATCCCCCTACACGTGACTGTTCAGTATATGTTCCCCCAATTTCAGTACACGAATGGAAGAATGTGTCCATCTGTTTCCAGAATGAAGCAGGATCTCACACCTCTCCGGATGTGGGACACAGCGACTGTAATACCATAGTGAGGGTAAAATTAGCTAGAATTCCCCTCCCACAGAGAGTTTACTTAGTTTGTGGCGACCGGGCTTATGGCTGCGTACCATATGACGTTTTTTATGGCACCTGTTATCTAGCCTACCTAATTCCTTTAATCCGTAAAGTAGAGGCAAATGAGATTGCAGCGATACTTCCCTCTCTACACAGGAACAGCAGGTCCATTACAAAAGGACAACAGGTAGCGAGCCTATTTTTGCCTTGGTACGGCATTTATGTTAGTCAGCAGGAAATCATGGCATTGTCCAAAGTAGTGGAACATCATCTAAATGTATCAAGTATCGCGATGTTAGCGGAACATAAAGAACTGCAGGAAGTTAGGACAGTAGCACTACAGAATCGCATGGCGCTGGACCTCCTCTTAGCTGCCCAGGGGGGCGCATGTAAAGTAATTGGTGCAGAGTGCTGTTCCTTTGTCTCTGACGCCACACCTGAAGTTACGGATATGGTCCAGGACACAGCTAAGGGGATAAAAGCATTGCATGAAACTCATGGGTTTACACTTGGGGATTTAAGCGGAACTCTTGGGTCCTGGGGAGCGGGGTTGGTTAAATTTGTTGTTACTGTTGCAGTGTTTATCTTGGTTGTGCTAATCCTAGTGACCTGTTTGATCACTGTAATTAAATTAGCCATACGCAGGGTTGCCAAGACTACCCTCCAGGCCCCACAGAGGCTAGTGGGGTACTCTACTGTAGATGACACAATGTTGATGTACGACGCCGAGCTTCCAGACCCATGGGTCTCCGTGGCAGTTCCGGTACCTTGGGTACCTCCTTTCAGCGATTGATAAATTGATTAAAGTTGACTTTTCCTTTCTCAGGTTGTTAAGAATAAATGTTTTGACTTTTCCTTTCTCAGGTTGTTTTCAATAAAATGTCTGACTTCTCCTTTTCAGATTTTTGAACAAATGTATTTGAATAAAATGTATGTAGTAAAGTGCCTTACTCTTGAATAAGTGTATTGATGTAAACGTAAAATAATGCTAAAAATGGAGGACACTGTAGCTTTACAGATTACAGATTGATCGATTCATCACTGTGAATGTATACCTTAACTGTGAATTTTTAACTGAATCCCTATTGATTCTGATTTTATACCTCAATTGGATTTCTTATAATCCTACATTCTAATTGTGTTTTAATAAGTAATTACCTTAAAGTAAATCTTTAAAGATGTAAGCTGAATTTGAATTTGAATTTGTGTTTGATGAATGAGATTAACTGAGGGATAAATGATAAAAGATCTTGTTTTTGAAACATATATTTTACTATTATATTTTTGTATTGCATATGTGTTATTATTGTGCTTTTTGACAAAAGAAATCAAACACTGAAGAAAGATGATTTTTCTATTATGGTTGTCTGTATCAACCATTGTGATTGGCTGTTCCAATCTTATTCTGTTTTTGATGTAATTAATGTAATGAGGAATCCACCCAACTCTGAGGACGTTTTATTTGATTCAAGTAGTGACTGAAAATATTCTTAGACTAATGTTAATTGGTTATCAATGAATTGATAAAAGCGTGGATCTGTGAAGGAAATATTTTTGTTTATGTGTTTGTACCAAAAAGCATTTTGTGTTTCACCTAGGTCTGCTATAACTTAGAGCAGGGGTTTAAGAGTTTAAAGGTTAAAGGGTTAAAGGTTCCGCTTTCCTGTTGGGGGACTGTGACTAACTGCCAGAGGACTTTAACAGACTGTCTTTGTCTCTTAATCCATGTGTTTGTAATTATCGATCAGAAGACGCGCGAAATAGAGGCCCCTCCCGGATTCTCCGGTAGATCGTCTGTGTTTTCGGTGTAATGCTTTAGTGAGTTGGAGGGTTTTCTCATGGCATGTTGTGTAAACGCTCTGAGCTCACTCACGGCCGTTGGCTCTCATTAAACTCAGTGTTTGATATAAAGCGGACTCCAGCCTCCATTCCTTCCATCTACATTGCTGAAAAGAAAATCTCTCTCACAGTTTGTTGATCTAGTTTAAGATATTCAATATTTGCCATTATTATTTCCAATTTGCCGTTCCCCTGACTATCTTGTTTAACAATGTGTTTTCTCCTAGGAGTAGTAGAGGGGATACTCATTAATGGTATCTGTGAGTCTTTCTCCCTGTAGGGTGAAGGTAGGGTCTCAGACATTATACCACCTGTTTGTGGCTCTCTGTCCAAACGGTAGTCTGACAGGAAGGTACTTAGGTCGCGGTACGCCCGTGGGTCTGGGCTAATCCGACCAGGGGGGGCAGAAGGTCCGGCTTTAGCTTCTGTGTATCCCTCCCCATCTGAAGTTGGCTCAGAGTCATTAAATTGCATTCTAACCTCATCAGCCATTCTTTTTATTTTATTTTTTATTTTATTCAAGGATTTACGTTCACTCTTTTATACACATGCAAGTTTTTAGGCTTTTACTCAGACCGGATGTACAGTCCGACTATACCGTCTCTTGATTCTAGGTTCTCTTCTGGATTCAGCTAGTGCATGCGGACACCTCAGTTAACGAGTGTTATGTATCGAGCTTCGAGCTATTTCAACAGCATAGGTACCTTTTTAAACCTATGTTATCTTTATTAAATCTCCTATTAACTCTTCCCCACGTTATGTTTTGATGCAAAAATTCAAACCGCAGCTCTTTGACAAGTCCTACCTATAAGTTTCAAAGTAATTGGACAGATACTGAGCAGTGCTCCTACGGCAGACTTCACTAGCCACCAAACCTGTGATTAAAGGGACTACAGGGGCTTCTCAATTTGGCTAGGGGAAGAAGAACCTACTTTAGCTTCTTTAACAGACAGCAATATCCGATATAATATAACCCTCAGTCCGGTGCAATAGTATCAACTTAAATTACTACACTTTAGGTTAAAATATATATTCTAGGATTCGGGTAGGTATTTTAACAAGACTCTCAGCCTGTATTTCGCTGATTTGTACTCATCGACTTTTTTCACTAGGTCGTTTTGGTTCTTGTATTTTGACTCTGTAAAAATATTACTTTTCACAGAGCCCCACGTTGGGCGCCATGTTTAGAGTTCTAGGTGAGGCCCCGATTAATTTATTCCGGTAAATTACTCTGACCTCACTAATTGACCCGACCGAAGTTACTGAGTCTATGTAAGTTTATTGCTTGGCTCAGATCCACCAAACGTCAGCAAGATGGAGGCGGGTCAGGCACCTCATCAGGGATTTTCGGCTCTGGGGGGGAGGGGGTGGGGTGTTACCCCCGGGATGCATAGGTGTGGCAAATTCATCATCCTCATATTCTTCCCCTCTCTCTTTCACAGTTTCGTGTGCTCTACCCCATTACATCTGTAGCACGTAACCTTAGGACACTCTCTAAAAATATGACCAGGCCTGAGGCAATGCCTGCAGACCTGGGTCTGCCCATCATGTTTTACCGCAAAAAACTCAAAGCCCCCTACTACTTCGAACTTAGTCGAGTAGGGGAGTGAGCGCACCTCCTCGCCAAAAACCACCCTCAGGTGACGAGTTCCATCCGCCACTCTTGTCCCCGGAATGGTTCTCCTCACTATCCGTGACACCGGTTCCACCCCCCATTCACCCAGTTTCGCCAAAATCACTCCATCATTTATGTACACAGGTAAATTCATAAACGACACCGTGACTTCATTCTTCTTCAGCTCCTGTGCAGACACAATGACACCTTTCACCCTTAACCCCTCCAACAATCTCTCCTTCCCACTCCACGTCTTCATTGTCACCTCATATTCCCTATCTCCTTTCATCCTACACCCCATTACTCTACCACACAGCTCGCTCGGGGCGAAGGTGGCTCGCGGCTTTGGCCGCGTGATTTACAGCGCCCTCCGCCCGGACCTCGCCGCTTCCCGGGGCCGTGGACAAAGTGCTCGCTGCGCCCTCTCTCCCCCCTCGGGGGGAGGGACGGGGCCCCCTGTTCCCGGTGCGACTGTCAACCGGGACGGACTGTCCTCAGTGCGCTCCGACCACGTTGTGCCGTCAGAGCGGGGATCGGCTCACGTAAAAGGCGTCAGGGGTCTGCGGCGATGTCGGCAACCCACCCGACCCGTCTTGAAACACGGACCAAGGAGTCTAACGCGCGCGCGAGTCAGAGGGTGCATTCAAAACCCCGTGGCGCAATGAAAGTGAGGGCCGGCGCGCGCCGGCTGAGGTGGAATCCCGGCCCCTCGGGGCCGGGCGCACCACCGGCCCGTCTCGCCCGCACTGTCGGGGAGGTGGAGCGTGAGCGCGTGCGATAGGACCCGAAAGATGGTGAACTATGCCTGGGCAGGGCGAAGCCAGAGGAAACTCTGGTGGAGGCCCGTAGCGGTCCTGACGTGCAAATCGGTCGTCCGACCTGGGTATAGGGGCGAAAGACTAATCGAACCATCTAGTAGCTGGTTCCCTCCGAAGTTTCCCTCAGGATAGCTGGCGCTCAGAGTCTCGCAGTTTTATCTGGTAAAGCGAATGATTAGAGGTCTTGGGGCCGAAACGATCTCAACCTATTCTCAAACTTTAAATGGGTAAGAAGCCCGGCTCGCTGGCTTGGAGCCGGGCGTGGAATGCGAGCCGCCTAGTGGGCCACGAAGCAACATAGTGCCCGGCCGTCCAATTCTCCCATAGGGATATAGCAGCGCCGTCCATATATTGGGGCCAAGGGATGGTCCACCGAATTTGCAATCCCGTCGCCACTATATTTGTGCCGGAAATAACATATTTGTGTGGTGCACGTTCTTGGACCCTAGGTGGCGGTGTTCTAATAGGGTTGTACTTGTACTGCATGGGGGGGTGGCAGAAAGTCAATATGAGGCCCACTTACCACATATTAAACAAATATTAATGTACTGTGTACTTATACTTATGGGGGGGGGTTGGGGTGGCAGAAAGTCAATATGGGTCCCACTTACCAAATATTTGTAATGGTGTGTGGGGGGGGGTGTACGACAACCCAATATGGGTCCCACTTACTGTGAGAGAGATTTTCTTTTCAGCAATGTAGATGGAAGGAATGGAGGCTGGAGTCCGCTTTATATCAAACACTGAGTTTAATGAGAGCCAACGGCCGGGAGCATTGGCAGGGTTCTCACACGTCTTCATCATGTGATTCCCCAGCCAACACTGAAGATTACACAGAAACACAGCGCAAATCTACACAGATAATCAAGGAGGAGCCTCTATTTCGCGCGTCTTCTGATCGATAATCACAAGAACCTGGATTCAGAGACAAAGACAGTCTGTTAAAGTCCTCTGGCAGTTAGTCACAGTCCCCCAACAGGAAAGCGGAACCTTTAACCCTTTAACCTTTAACCTCTTAAACCCCTGCTCTAAGTTATAGCAGACCTATGTGAAACACAAAATGCTTTTTGGTACAAACACATAAACAAAAATATTTCCTTCACAGATCCACGCTTTTATCAATTCATTGATAACCAATTAACATTAGTCTAAGAATATTTTCAGTCACTACTTGAATCAAATAAAACGTCCTCAGAGTTGGGTGGATTCCTCATTACATTAATCACATCAAAAGCAGAATAAGATTGGAACAGCCAATCACAATGGTTGATACAGACAACCATAATAGAAAAATCATCTTTCTTCAGTGTTTGATTTCTTTTGTCAAAAAGCACAATAATAACACATATGCAATACAAAAATATAATAGTAAAATATATGTTTCAAAAACAAGATCTTTTATCATTTATCCCTCAGTTAATCTCATTCATCAAACACAAATTCAAATTCAGCTTACATCTTTAAAGATTTACTTTAAGGTAATTACTTATTAAAACACAATTAGAATGTAGGATTATAAGAAATCCAATTGAGGTATAAAATCAGAATCATTAGGGATTCAGTTAAAAATTCACAGTCAAGGTATACATTCACAGTGATGAATCGATCAATCTGTAATCTGTAAAGCTACAGTGTCCTCCATTTTTAGCATTACTTTACGTTTACTTCAATACACTTATTCAAGAGTAAGGCACTTTACTACATACATTTTATTCAAATACATTTGTTCAAAAATCTGAAAAGGAGAAGTCAGACATTTTATTGAAAACAACCTGAGAAAGGAAAAGTCAAAACATTTATTCTTTATTCTGAGTGTCAACTTTAATCAATTTATCAATCGCTGAAAGGAGGTACCCAAGGTACCGGAACTGCCACGGAGACCCATGGGTCTGGAAGCTCGGCGTCGTACATCAACATTGTGTCATCTACAGTAGAGTACCCCACTAGCCTCTGTGGGGCCTGGAGGGTAGTCTTGGCAACCCTGCGTATGGCTAATTTAATTACAGTGATCAAACAGGTCACTAGGATTAGCACAACCAAGATAAACACTGCAACAGTAACAACAAATTTAACCAACCCCGCTCCCCAGGACCCAAGAGTTCCGCTTAAATCCCCAAGTGTAAACCCATGAGTTTCATGCAATTCTTTTATCCCCTTAGCTGTGTCCTGGACCATATCCGTAACTTCAGGTGTGGCGTCAGAGACAAAGGAACAGCACTCTGCACCAATTACTTTACATGCGCCCCCCTGGGCAGCTAAGAGGAGGTCCAGCGCCATGCGATTCTGTAGTGCTACTGTCCTAACTTCCTGCAGTTCTTTATGTTCCGCTAACATCGCGATACTTGATACATTTAGATGATGCTCCACTACTTTGGACAATGCCATGATTTCCTGCTGACTAACATAAATGCCGTACCAAGGCAAAAATAGGCTCGCTACCTGTTGTCCTTTTGTAATGGACCTGCTGTTCCTGTGTAGAGAGGGAAGTATCGCTGCAATCTCATTAGCCTCTACTTTACGGATTAAAGGAATTAGGTAGGCTAGATAACAGGTGCCATAAAAAACGTCATATGGTACGCAGCCATAAGCCCGGTCGCCACAAACTAAGTAAACTCTCTGTGGGAGGGGAATTCTAGCTAATGTTACCCTCACTATGGTATTACAGTCGCTGTGTGCCACATCTGGAGAGGTGTGAGATCCTGCTTCATTCTGGAAACAGATGGACACATTCTTCCATTCGTGTACTGAAATTGGGGGAACATATACTGAACAGTCACGTGTAGGGGGATTGCCTAGGGGTATTGGTTTCGTGCAATCATGTATTTTAACCTCAACGGAGTTCACTGTTCTGGAGCCAAACCAGGGCACAACTGTTACCAAAGCTTCAACCAGCAAAGATGCCAGGTGTGGTTGTTTTGTGCATGTTGGACTTGTGGAATTAACCGAACAATTAGTTTGTACCAGAGCTAACTGGAATCTGTATTCAAAAGCTAGGTTAATGTATTTCTTCACATATATTAGTTTTAAAAACATCAATCGTTTGAAACCGTCAGGCAGATAATTTGTATTTACTGTCTCAACAATGAGAGAGACCAGACCCTTGTACTGTAACGGTTTATCAGAGTCTGTTGGGTATGACGGAGTATAGCAGTCCTCAGCCTCATCGCTAATCCTAGAGTAAATTTCGTTCCAGTTGATTAATTTATAGTCTGCTCTTGCACAAGGGATTGGGCTAAACATGGGAGAATGCATGGATTCTGGCATATTTTGGCATAGCCAACAGTTGCTAATATTACGTTCATGGGCGTAGTCTAACATTAAGTTTACTGCAGAATTAGTTTTAGTTTGTTTAAAAGGAGCGATTAAGGCCTTTTTTGAAGAATCTACCTCACCTCCTGAGTGTTTACTTGGAGTGGATGGAACATTTGTTTTTTTCTCTGGTTCAGACAGGTCGCACACAGCAGCACCTGGGTAGGAAACCTGGTAAGCTGGTTTCCTCGTTGTACATTTTACCTGGTAATGATTAAGGATAGTAACATTGTCTGTTATAATATTAGAAATATCTTATTGTTCAATACATTATCAATCTGAAAATATCAATTAATTTATTTGTTTAGTGTGAAAGTGTAATCTGATCTGACAAAATATATTTGTCACCACTATGTAACACATATCTGTTCATCGGAAATATAAAAACAATCATTAATTGTACATCTGTAATCATATGGTCATTCAATTCAAATGTTATCTTTGTACAAGAGCTCGAAGAACATGTCCTCCTGACTCGTTCTCCTCCTCTCTTTATGACACAGAATGTCTGGTGTGTGAAGGCATCCTGATACTGTAGATTAGCACTGAGGTGCTGATTGGCTCAAAACTCTTCTTCCCCAGAGCACCATATTTCAAACCCCCCAATTGCTCTGCTTTTGTGGCTCATTCAGTGAGCACTTTATGATCTCCCAGTGAACCAGAGGCTCATCTGCCTGCATTCCTTCTGCTATCTGCTTGAGAGCAGAGCCTATTCCAAATGGCACATCCAGATGCCACCCCCGTGATGGGAGAGGTTAGGAAGAAATCTGCCCCTCCAAGAAACATGGCGCCTCTGAAGCCATCGCTCGTCCTGCAGAGTTGTCTGTTTGGCCCCCCCCGAGCAGAAAGATGAAGAAGCATCCCATCCCATCAGAAAGTTGAAGATTAGAATCCTCTCATCTCGAAAGACCTCGTGCCTCCTTGCCCGTGGCTGGGGGTGCTCTCTGCAGCCAGAGGGTGTGACCCTCTCTCTCTGACCCTTGACCTTCAGAGCTGTCCTAGTGATTGGGTTAACACTTCATAGAGATGTTTTTCCTGGGTGCAGACAACTCAAAGTAATGGATTAGCACATTATCATTCAATTACAAAAATACGATAGGCCCCTCAGAATTATTTGGGAGCCTTCCTGACACATGCACATGCATACATGTAAGGTTTGTGTTAGTCATTTAACATGCAAGAATCATATACTCATCAGTCCAAGCAGAGAAATGTTATTTTAAGTTAAATGTGAGCTAGTCCCTGTGGATATAACCCGTTCTCAATTATTCTAAATATTATATTAATTCACCATTTACCGTTTGATAAAAGATTAGTTTATCAGAAGTACATTTCCTCTTCCATAAACATAGGTTTGAGAAATGAATGTTTCAATATGAGATCAATTACTCAAATATAATTGACTCTCCCCTCCCTTTTCTTACATATGTCACATAATGTAATAACAACGTAGGAGTCTATTTAAACATGGTATCGGCTATAAGCTATTAATCGAGAAAACTCAGTATCAGCACGCAACTTGCAAAAACAATTGTGAGAACCATATATTATGCAGGAAATGCACACCTTTGTTGAAAAAAAAAAAAAAAAAAAAAAAAAAGCATCTCTGATTTGGGAGGAACAGCTTCAACCCCCTAAACATCTGAGTCACCACTGAAGGCATAGCATGAATGATAGTGGGCGTCTGAGGGTGTCTTTACTGAGAAATGTCAAACAAATTCAAAACCTTACATTTGAAAACAGGTTTGCATTCCTCCACTTAAGGTGACGTTATCATTGGAAACGATAAGAACAAACTATTTTGATATAGAATCTATAAATTGAATCTTTAGAGCAGAACAGAATGGTTGTATTTTTAGCCTAAGCTCCGTGCAGCCTCATGGTCTATATAATGTGAATATATGTAGTAGACAGTAACAGGCCCCTGACAACAGGCCTATACTAAAAATGGTAGGGGCTTTCACAGCTTGCCAACCTGCAGGCATCCTCTGCATAGCAGTATGGATAGCCTTAAAAAACAAACAAACCCACTCTGTGGTAACGAGAATCATATTTCTGACCCCTGTGCCCAAGTGAAGCCGTTTGACTCATCTGACTGACCCAAGGGGTTTGGAGCTGGTGTGACAGGGAGGCTTCCAAGTGTTCAGAGCAGACGTCAAGCTTTCAGTTCATGGCTCGGTGGGGGGGAGCAGACCCACGTGAGACAGTATCAACGGCTGTAAAGTTCAGTTTGAGGAATGTCATTCTCTCTGTGAGCAGGGAATGGTGTCCATTCTCGGACCAGACCATTAATGTCATGTAGCGCAGCCATAGCATCTCTGTGACTGCACACAGCCTGTCTGTAGTAGGGCAGAGCTGGGTGACTTTTAGTGAAGCCGTCCGAAGCCATAGACAACAAACGGAACACAGGATCATCAATGTCTCTCTTTACCAGTGGCTCAATCATAAAAGAAATTAGTGGGGAAATGTGGAACACTAATCCATCATGTGAAATGT
>NW_027263030.1:37500-109973 GCF_902827115.2 Pseudochaenichthys georgianus | reverse complement strand
ATGGGTGAAATCGCTTGTGTCCATAATGCGCAGCATTAATATATTAATAATATACCCACATGACAGCTCATTGCTACTTTGTAATTCTACTCCACTACAATTCAGAGGTTACCTGGTATTTTTACTCCACTGCATTTATTTTGAGTTAATTATGTGAAAGTTACTTACACCTGAGTAAAATTCGGGTAAGGTGATTTGTGTCAAGTGCCAACAATCAGGAGAGATATTGATAGTTGGTGCTTGAGAAGACTAACATGTATCTGCAATTGACATGAATGGAAACAAGTAATAAAGTATATTCATTACTCGTTATTCTCTACTGATAGTTTAATTAAAGACTGTATATTTATGGCTATTTTGCACATCCTTTTCAAGATTTTCAAAGGTTTATTGACATATCATACACAACTACGGTGTAGTTATGCAATGAATGAAAAACTTGGGTCACAGGTTCCTCAACAGTGCATTACAAGACATCTATCAATATGTGTGTACCTCCCACCATTAAACTGTCATATTCTGCAACATTTCTTAATCTGACCTTAATCTGTTATTTAATGTTTAAACCAATAAATAAAAGCAAGGATAATTGTGCGTTATTGGTGAGTAAATAACAGTGTGTTATTTTGAAAAGAATAACAAATTAGAAGGAAAAAAAGATTTAAAAAAATACAGATTTCAGTATCCTGAGGCTCTGAGCCCCATTTATTTTCCTCACAGACGGCAACAAAAATCCGAAATTATACGATTTCAAATAAAAGCAATAACTGTGGCTTGATATTGAGTAAGAACATGTTTTTATGAACCACACAGCTTCCGGTCTTCCACGACCCGGCCCGACCAAGCAAGGAGGCAGAGAGTTCAAACATAACCCGGTGTGGGCATTTATTACTCCTTGAGGTACATGACACAGCCTCAATCTTACTGTTTCATGTGAACACAGTCACCAGCAACAAAGATCTCCACACACACTACCTGTCCACTGACAGGAAACCAGAGCCTAAATACACACACACTAATCAGGCAAATAAGACACAGGTGGAGGGGGGAGGAGACAACACAAGGGCACCAGGTGAACCCAATCACCAGCCACAGACAAACGGGAGGGGAGAAACACTTTCAAACTAAACCACATGTGCAATATTACAAGCCCGAAGCCGCCAGTCCCACAGTGACAAAGTTACCTTGTCACAGCGTCCATTTTAGTTACAACCTGCAAAGGGTTTGACAGTTAGGATTAGAATTATAGTGAGGAGGAGAGAGTATCAGGCAGTGAATTATAAGGGGCCGCCAGGAGAATGAACCTGCCACAGAAATTAGAACATGGGGCACTCGCTGAGTCAGGGAAGAAAGGGTTTGAAATCCTGCTACCAAGACGGCTATAGGACTGAATGCACTGGCCATCCTTGCTCTCCACCGAGGCAGATCCAATTCCCACCTTAGACCCCAAGAAATATTAAATGACGTTGAGTGATAGCTACTACTAATACACATCTTCAGTAGTAAACCCAGGAGTCTTTGATTGTTTGGGCTTATTATATCTAAACAATCTCCCGCCAGGATAGCCCTGAAAGGTGAACAAATCCAAGCAGTGTGTATTATAGGAACATGTAGCTGTTGTGTGGAGTTTCAGCATTAAGGAGGATATGCAGCTATACACGTGAGCAAGAGATGCATTCGCTGCGCTGCATCAGGACAGAGTGAGCCGGAAAGGGCTTCCACACGCTGTTTATATAGAGGTGTAGGAGGGGCTTATTTCCCATGTAACTTTCGTGGTTCTCAGAGATGACACAGATGAAGGTGGGCCAGCCCTGGGCAATCCCCCAGTTCTGGGGGGCGATGTCTCAAGAGGCGGGTGCAATCGGGGCGTTACCCACTCTGGGCAGAGAGGGACAGGCTGAGACAGGCGTCCTCCAGGAGCTGTGGCCGGCTGTGCGCTGTGCAGAGCCTCGACAGACAGGTTTGTGTCAGCTTGTTGCTGGTGATGGCTGTGTTTCCGCACCCTCTCCCAGCCAAGTTGTCCTGATTACCGTCTTATTTTTTGTGGCTTAGACTTTCTGGTGACGACAGTGTTCCCGCTTCCTCTCCCATAAAGTTGCCCTTATGCTCTTTTGAAAGTTCTGCTTGTGGCGTTGTGCCCGAGCTATCATTAGCATTTGAGTCCCAGCTTTGGCTGCGTCCCTCATTCAATTTAGTATGGAAGCCCAGAGGGTCATACTTTAAACCCGTTTTCGTTTAGATGCAGAAAGTAAGGTAAGTACTTTCTATTTCTTAGAAGCTATTATCTGGTCTTAACATTTGTGTTCTGACTTGGTCGCTTGATTGTTAGCAGCAGCCGCTTGGCTAACACCTTGCTGTTGAGCTTAACTATTAACTCAGGGCAGTGCTCCCGCTCCCGGTAGCATAGGGTTTGATTGCAGTAGCGCTAGATCGTTGTATTACTGCTCCTAGTACTAGACTCCTAGCACTCGGATGATATGCAGAGAACATCTTCACGGTGGGTGCTGTGTGCTCGGCATGTGCGGTTACTACTGTAACCAGGCACGGTTCTATGCGGGCTGTTCTCTTTCTTAGAAGCTAATTATCTGGTCTTAACATTGTGTTCTGACTTGGTAGCTTGGTTGTTAGCAGCAGCCGCTTGGCTAACACCTTGCATGTACTGTTAAGCTTCATTATTTAACTCAGCCGGTGAGGGCAGTGCTCTCGCTCCCGCTCCCGGTAAACGCATGGTATGGTTGCAGTAGCGCTATATCGTTGTATTACTGCTCCTAGTACTAGACTCCTAGCACTAGGACGATATGCAGAGAACAATCTTCACTGTGTGTGCTGTGTGCTCTGCATGTATGGCCATTAAGGAGGATTTCATCCTCCCAATATTATATTGTCTAGTGGGCAGCCGTTGGCTGACACTTTTAGGCACCGGCCACAGTTACTATTGTAACTAAGGTTCTAAGCCGTAAGTACTGGCCATAATTACTACTGTAACTACGGTTCCAAGCTGTGTAAGTACTGGCCATAGTTAATACTGTAACTACGGGGTTAAGCCGTAAGTACTGGCCATAGTTAATACTGTAACTACGGTTCCAAGCCGTGCAAGTACTGGCCATAGTTACTACTGTAACTACGGTTAGATGCCGTGTGAGCCCTGGCCATGGTTATTGCTGTAACTACGGCGCTGTGCTGTTCTCTTCTTGAGAAGCTAGTTATCTGGTCTTAAACATGTGTGTTATTTGACTTGATCTCGCTTGATCGTTAGCAGCAGCTGCTCGGCTAACGTCTTGCGTATACTGTTAAGCTTCTCAATTTTACCCAGCTAGGTGAAGGCCTCCTGAGAGGGACAGGTTGAGACAGGGTGGATTGTCTGATAGTGTTATTCAGTCTATCCAGGCAGCTAGAGCTGGATCCACCACAGCCTGTTACAGGCCAAAGTGGCTAGGATTCCAGCGATGGTGTGAGGAGCGGAGAATAGAGCCCCTATCTTCTGAGTTAGGCTCTATTTTATCCTTCTTACAGTTACTGGTGGACAGAGGGCTTGCGCATTCAACAGTGAAGGTGTATGCAGCAGCCATCTCGGCCTGCCATGAGGGATTTTGCGGCAGGTCAGCCTTTAGTCAACCACTGATGTCGCGGTTTTTTACAGGGGGTCAGGAGGCTGCGCCCAGTAGTGCACGCCTCCACCCCACAGTGGGACCTGCCCCTAGTGCTCGAGGCTCTGGCCTCGGGACCATTTGAGCCTCTGGAGCTCTCCTCCCTAAAAGCACTGTCGTGGAAGACAGCTTTGCTTCTTGCCTTAACGTCAGCCAAAAGAGTGTCCGAGTTAACTGCTCTGTCGGTGCACCCGAGCTGTTTACAGATTCGGGGTGACCGGAGCGGCGCGACACTCAGACCGAACCCCTCCTTTGTGCCCAAGAGCCTAAGGAGTGCGTTCAGGTCAAGGGCTATTCAGTTAGGGGGTTTTAGTCTTCCCCCCCATGGTGGGACCAGGGAAGCTAAACTGCACCTCCTCTGCCCGGTGCGTGCGCTAGCATATTATGTAGAGCGCACAGGGCTGCCCTTAGACGCACCGAACAGCTGTTCGTGTGCTTCGGGGGCGAGGTGATCGGGAAAGCTCTGTCCAAGAAACGCCTGGCAGGCTGGCTCTGCGAGTGCATTGCACATGCCTACGGACAGGCAGGGAGAGCCTGCCCCACGGGAGTTCGTGCACACTCCACACGGGCTGTGGCTGCGTCAACAGCCTTATTCAACGGTGTGAGTGTGGAGGATATATGCACAGCGGCGTCTTGGTCGACGCCAGGCCCCTTCATAAGGTTTTATCTCTTGGACATGTCGGGCTCTTTCTCCTCGTCTGTACTTGCGGGGGCAACACAGGACTGGTAGGGGGGAGGGGGGTTGTGGGTCAGTTGGCATCTGACGGGGGTGGCGCATTGGGCCCTTACAGGGCTTTATTACCCAGGAATTAGTGTGTGAAAGCTGGGTAAGATTGATGTGAATTTAGGGAGGATATGGCCATTTCATCCACACGTGACGACTCCCATTAAAAGTGCATGAAATGTACAGGAATCTGTCCATTTCATCTACATTTGACGACCCGTCCAGGGTGGCTTTCTTACCCAGGAATTAGTGTCTGAAAGCTGGGTAAGATTACTGTGAATACAGGGGTGCACATGGCTTTATTACCCAGGAATTAGTGTGTGAAAGCTGGGTAAGATTGCTGTGAATTTAGGGAGGATATGGCAATTTCATCCACACGTGACGACTCCCATTGAAAGTGCATGAAATGTACAGGAATCTGTCCATTTCATCCACATTTGACGACCCCATTAAAAGTGCATGAAATGTACAGGAATCTGTCAATTTCATCCACATTTGACAACCTGTCCAGGGTGGCTTTCTTACCCAGGAATTAGTGTGTGAAAGCTGGGTAAGTGTACTGTGAATACAGGGGTACACATGGCTTTATTACCCAGGAATTAGTGTGTGAAAGCTGGGTAAGATTAATGTGAATTTAGGGAGGATATGTCCATTTCATCCAGTGAGATGT
Organism: Pseudochaenichthys georgianus; assembly: GCF_902827115.2. Lineage (NCBI taxonomy): Eukaryota > Metazoa > Chordata > Actinopteri > Perciformes > Channichthyidae > Pseudochaenichthys > Pseudochaenichthys georgianus. The sequence goes on along the minus strand of NW_027263030.1, from coordinate 104,932 downwards.
ACAGGGCTTTCTTACCCAGGAATTAGTGTGTGAAAGCTGGGTAAGATTGCTGTGAATATAGGGAGGATATGTCCATTTCATCCAGGGAGATGTACATGGATTTCTTACCAAGGAATTAGTGTGTGAAAGCTGGGTAAGATTGCTGTGAATATAGGGAGGGAGAGCAGCAGCAGCCGCAGCAGCAGGCTGTGACCCTGGCGGAAATAAATTGATTGTTTTACCCAGGAATAACTGTTTACAAGGCGGGTAAAGTGTTCCTGCAGCTCCTCCATGACGGTAATAATGATTAGAAATCATTTCCAGGGCAGAAAGCTGTTTTTAAAAGTGAAAAAACGATTTGAAACCGTTTGAAATGACTGGCGGGTGCTGATGGAAAGCAGGCGGAAATAGATTGATTGTTTACCCAGGAAAAAGTGTTTACAAGGCGGGTAAAGTGTCCCTGCAGCTCCTCCATGACGGTAATAATGATTAGAAATCATTTCCAGGGCAGAAAGCTGCTTTTAAAGGTGAAAAAACGATTTTAAACTGTGTGAAATGACTGGCGGGTGCTGATGGAAAGCAGGCGGAAATAAATGGATTGTTTTACCCAGGAAAAGGTGTTTACAAGGCGGGTAAAGTGTTCCTGCAGCCCCTCCATGACGGTAGTAATGATTAGAAATCATTTCGGGCAAATCAATGGATTTAAAGTGCAGGGAAGCTCCGCAACACACACGGGTACATTCCTAGATCCCCACAATAGTGACAACGGTGATTTAAACTAGTTTCTGCGGGGAAAAGAGTGCTAAAAATCGGATTCAACTCTGCTAACAGTGTGCCTGATTGTTTCAGAGACCCATAGCCGTGACACAGTGAACCATTTACATCCAAAATTATCCATTTAAAAGTCATTTTTGTAGGGGCAAAAGGGTGCAGAGAGAAGCCTGAAAATGCCTCTCCAGGACCCCGGAGAGCTCGCAGGTGCTGGATAGGGGGAGACAGGCTCACAGGCAGGCCCGGGGACTCCTGCAGAACCCACAGCTGCTGGGTATCGACAAGGCGGTTTGGCAGTCCACCTTTCAGCACCCAAACTCGGCCCTGAGACTGCCAGCCAGCCCCTCTCAGCTACAAGTAGCCAATATCCTTCTAAACTCTTTGCTTACGGCCATACCACCCTGAGACACTAGGGGCGTTGTGTGGAGCAGAAGAGGAAGTGAAAAAACGAATTGTTTGCTTGGAGGAAAAAATCGATTAAAGTGGTGGAATAAGGAGCATTTTCTAGAGGATTTTTCGGCAAAAACCCCCCTAAACAGTACTGCTGTCTGGGGGGGACGACTTGCAGCGGTGGAAAATGGACAATCTGGAAGATAAAACGGGAGAGAAAAACGTGAGTCCAACAATGCATGGAGGAGGGGGATGGGAAAAGTTTGAAGCAGAAGCTGGAACTAAAACGGCAGAAACAGCTGATAAAGAAGGAGTAAAAGGAGCTAAAAAGAAAGAAATAAAAGACAAGAAGGGTGAGAAGGTCGCTGGTAAAGAAAGGAGAGATAGTAAAGTCCACACTGTAAGATTGGGAAAGGAGGAGGGATATAAACAAGTGGTGGAGGAAGATGATAAAAGAACGGCGGCGGAGAAGAAGAGAGAAGAAGCTAAATAAATGAAAGCAAAGGACGGGGAGGAAGCAGAGACACTAGAAGAGGTGGAGGTGGAGGTAACTGAGGGAGAAGAAAGTTTAAAGAAGACTCCCAAAAGCCCGGAAATGGCCAAGGAGAGCGCCAGTACTTCAGGTGGCATTGGACCGGAGAGTGCACAGGAGAAAGCAAAAGAAAAAACAACGGGCGAAGAAGGTGGAAAAGATGGATCGGAGCAGAGGAAAAGCCAGTGGAAAGAAAGAGGTCAACATTCATGGAGAGGAGGAGGAGGAGAGAAAGAAGAACGAAAGTACCGGGCTGACCAGACATTGGCGGTCACTGTGGAGGGGGGGATGGATGGATACAATTTCCATGCTGGACATGCTGTATGAAATACAGGAAGCGTGTGGGGAGGTGTTGGGGTGTAGGTTGAAGGGGGAAAGATATGAGGTGACGATGAGGTGGGTGGAAGGAAAAGATAGATTGCTGGAGGGGGTGAGGGTAAAAGGGGTGGTGTTAAAGGCGGAGGAGTTAACAGCGAATGAAGTGATGGTGTCATTTTTGTATATGCCTATATACATTAGTGATAATCAGATGCTGAGTGACTGGGGGGTGAAGGCGGCCTCTCCAATCAAAAGGAGGTATATGAGGAACACAAGGGAGGGGATGAGGGTGGCGGAGGGGACACCGTTCATGAAGGTAGCTTTTAACGATAAAGTCACTTCATTTCCGTATTCAGCACAATTTAAGGTGGAGGGGGGTGCGGAATATGTAAGGGTGATACATGATAGACAGGTGGCGGTATGCAGAAACTGTTTGAGGTTGGGGCACATTTTCAGGGAGTGCCCAGAAATTATATGTAACAGGTGTGAGAAGACGGGGCATTTCACCAGTGAATGTGGGCAGAGGAGACAGTGGGGAGGAGAGAGGACTAGGGGACAGGAGAAACAAAGGCCAGAGGAGGGGGAGGAAGAAGGGGAAAAAGAGGAAGAGGAGGAAAAGGAGAAGGAAGAAGGATTGGGGAATAAAGAAGGAGGGAGGGGCAAGGGGGGCGGGGGAAAATTGGGAAGTAGTGAAGAGGAACAGAGGGATGTGGGTAAGAAAAGACCACATGACGGGGAAAATGAAGAAGGAGGGATAGGTATGGAGGGAAATGAAGGGGGGGAGGAAAGAAGCGAGTTTGGACGGGGTAGAGGTTGAAGATGACGATGAAGAAAAGACCAGCGAAGACGACATGGAGGTGGAGGAGATTGCAAATGAGAAAAGAACCGAGGATGTGGCTGGAGGGGAGGAGAAGGAGGATGGAGGACAACGGCTGGGAGTGGAGGTGACGAAGGAGATCGTGGAGGAGGGCGAGATCGAAGAGGTCATAGTTGGTGAGGAGGAAGAAGGAGATGGGGGGACGGCGGAAAAGAAAGAAGGAAGAAAGGACTGGTCGGAGGAGGGAGAGAGCGGGTCAAGGAGGGAAAGGAGCCACAGCGGGTCTGAGACGGGGGTGTCAACGAGAGCGAGCTCGAGAAGCGGGAGGGAAGATGACAAAGAGACGGAGTCTCCTCGGACGGCAACGCAGAGGTCGAAGTCTGACAACAAGAAGGGTTCTCCTGGGACGGTGCAAAAGAAAGGAGGTCCTAGTGGAAGCATGGGTTCTCCTGGTTCGATGAAGGCTGGGAACAGTCGGCGAGCAGGTCAAAGACTACGAAAATGAAAAAAAAAAGAGGTGAAAATGGTGTTTGAAAAGTAATACCTTATGCACAATGAACTGATGTGATGGTGTGGATTTGTTCTTTTAATGGGCGAGGGCTCAAAGCAAAAGACAGAAGGGATAAGGGGCTATTGATGTGCGAAGCAGATATAATATGTTTACAAGAGACGCACTGGGATATTAAATGTGTGGAGGATGTGGTGAAGGGTTGGGTGGGAGATGTGTTTGTAAATAATGGGAGGGAGAATGCGGGAGGGGTTGCGATATTAATAAGAAAAGGGGAAATTGGGAAAATGAGAAATGGGGAGGGGAGGTTGATTGGGGTAGAGTTTGGGTACAGGGGGGAAGTGTACAGAGTGATAAATGTGCATGCTCCAAATGAGGAGAAGGAGAGAAAAATGTTTTTTGAGAGGTTGGAGGGGAAATGTGGGGGGAATAGTATGGTGGTGGGTGATTTTAATGTGTGGTGTAATAGGATTGATGTGGCGGGTGGGATGGTGTTTAAAAGTGATGCTTCACAGGGGGTGTTAGAACAAATAATGAGGGGAAATGGTTTGAAAGATGTGTGGAGGGAAAGGAATGTGGATAAAAGGTGGTGGGGGGTGTGCTTAAACAAAGCAGAATAGATTTGGTGTTATGTAAGGGAAGTGTGGGGGAAAAAATAAGTGAATTTAAGTTTGGGATGACGGGGTTGAGTGATCATGTTATATTAAGGTTTTGTTTGGGAGAAGGGAGGAGGGGAAGAGGGGGAGGTGTATGGTGTCTGAATGCGGGAGTGTTGAAAGATGAGGGATATAAAGAGATGGTGAAAGAATGTATATCAAATCAAGTGAGTATGGATGTGGGGGAGGGAGGTTTGTGGTGGGAGAATTTAAAAAGGGTTATAAAGGAAAAAAGTATCAAGTATTGTCGCGAGAGAGGGAAAAAGGGTAGAGATAGAGAGAGGAAGTTAAAGGATGAACTGGAGGAGGAGATAGAAAGGGGAGAGGATGAGGTAGGTAGGGATATAGGGGAGTACAATAGAATAAAGGGAGAGTTAGGGATGATAGAAAGGGAGAGGTGCAATGGGGCAATAGTTAGGAGTAGAGCTAAATACTTGGTTGAAGGGGAGACATTTACTAGTTTTTTTTTAGGGATGGAAAAAAGAAAGCAAGGGAGTAGTGATATAAAACAGGTTGAGGGGAAAGAGGGGGAGGTTATAACTGATATAGTGGGGATAGCGAGAAGAGTGGAGGAGTTTTACAGGGAATTATTTGAGGAGGAAGTAGGAGATAAGGAAAGTTTGGAGGAGGCAATAGGGAGTATGAGGGCGGAATTGAGTGAAGAAGGAAGGGATTTATGTGAGGGGGAAATTAGGAAAGAGGAGGTGGAGGCAGCCATAATGGGGATGGGTAGGAATAAAAGCCCAGGCCTGGATGGATTAATAGCTGAATTCTATTTGGAGTTCAGGGGGGAGCTAGTGCCTATGTTAACAAAGCTGTTTCAGCTTTTCGAGGAGAGGGACGAACTGCCGGATGGGTTATCAACAGGGGTGATAACTATTTTGTACCAAAAGGGGAGTAGGGAGAATTTAAGCAATTATAGGCCGTTGAGCATGCTCAACAGTGATTATAAGATTTTAGCACGGGTGCTGTCAAATAGGTTAAAAAGGGTAGTTGGGGTAGTGGTGGGGAGCACGCAGGCTTACAGCATACCGGGGAGGAATATAAGTGACACGATTGGGAGTATAAGGGATACTATTAATTTTATGAAAGAAGGGAAAGGGGGAGTGGTGGTGAGCATAGATTTAAATAAGGCTTTTGACAGGGTGAACCACGAGTATTTGTTTAGGGTGATGGAGAAGGCGGGGTTTGGTAAGGGATTTATTGGGTGGATAAGGAGGATTTATAGGAAGGCGGTGAGTTGTGTGAATGTAAATGGGGTGATAACTAATGTGTTTAGACTAGGAAGATCTGTCCGGCTGGGGTGCCCTCTCTCAGCGAAGTTATATGCGCTGTCGGCGGAGCCATTGGCGGGCTTGCTGAGTTTAAACAAGGAGGTGAGAGGAGTGTTAGTGCCGGGGGGTGAGGTAAGTTTACTATATCAATATGCGGATGACACAACAATTACGGTGAGGGATATGGGAAGTTTAAAAGGGGTGTTAGAGAGTGTGGAGGTGTATGGAAGGGCGTCAGGGGCTAAAATGAATATGGAAAAATCTGAGTTTATGGTATTAGGAGCAGGGAATGTAGGGGGAGGTGAGATAGGGTTAAGGGAAAAAAATGATTATTTTAGGATATTGGGGATTAATATGGGTATAAAGGATAGAGAAGGGAGAGATGAACAGTACAAGGTGATGCTAGGGAGCATAAAGAAGACACTACATTTCTGGAGGTTGAGAAGATTAAAGTTGAGGGGAAAGGTGGTGGTGGTTAACGGTCTAATAATGAGTAAATTAGTGTATGTGTTTAATGTGATGGAGGTGCCAGGAAGAGTAATTAAAGAGGTGAATAGATTGGTGAGTGATTTTTTTGTGGGAGGGAAAGGGAGTTAGGATAGCGAGGGAGGTGTTAGAAAATGAGTTTAAAGATGGGGGGCTTAATTTAGTAAATATAGAAAGGAAGATTAAATCAATGAGTTAAAACTATGATAAAGTATCTGGATGTTAGGGAGAAGGATGTATGGAAGGTGTTTCTTAAGAATAGTATAAATAAAGGTGGAGGTTGTGGGGATAGTGGGATTTTTATGTGTTTTAAGAAAGGGTGGATGAGTGGGATGAGTGAGTTTCAAGGGGAGGTAATGAGTGCATGGGGAGAGTTTATGGTGAATGTGAGGTATGAATGTGTAAATAGGAATCAGGTCTGGAAACAGCCTATATTCCAAAACAGAATGATAAAAAAAGAGGGGGAGATGATTTTTAATTTACCAATGTGGAGGGCGGGGTTCAGGGTGATAAGAGATTTGGTGTATGAATATGTACCGGGGTTTATGAGGGCACAGGTGATAATTGATGAAGCAAGGGGAAGGGATTTGTTGATGGTGAAATGGACGGCTGAAAACTTGCTAGAAAGCATAAAAGAGGGGATGCCGGGGGAATGGAGAAGGTTGATAGAAAGTAAAAATGTGGTGAAAGGGGATAATAATGTGGTGTTATATGTGGGTGAAGGTGTGATATTGCAAGACATGAACATAAAAAGGATATATGGAATCCTGGGGAAGGGGGAGGTCAGGAGGCCTGCCTCTGAGAAAGTGTGGGAAAAGGTGGTGGGTGGAATGGATCTGAAGAGAATATGGATGATTCTGAGAGTGAAAGGGAATAATTTAGAATGTGAGCATTTTGATTTGATTTTGAGGCACAATAGGGTTTTTAATAATTTAATTATAAGTATGTTTGATAAAGAGGTGGAGAGAATGTGATGTGGAGAATTGTATGCATGAGTTTTTTGAGTGTGGGGAATTAAACGTGTTTTTTGGGAAAATGAAGGAATTGATATGCAGGTGTTGGGAAGAAGGGAGGATGAAATGTATGGAATGGAAGGAATTGTGGATCTTTGGGTGGAAGGGCAAAAGGGATGGGTGTAATATTGGTATGTTGAATTTATGTTTAAGTCACGGGAGATATGCAGTGAAACTGAGGAGGGATGTGGCACATTATGAGGGGAAAATTGTTGGAGTGTGGGGTATTATGAAAATAAATATAATGACACATGAGAATGTTGTTGGTATATAAAGGGAGTGACGTGTTTACTGACGAGTTCATAAATGGATGTACATTGATGGAAATGGAAGAAGGGAAATTGAAATTCAATTTTGACAAATATGAAGAGAAGATATAGGAAATGATGGATAAGGAAAAATAAATAAATGTGTGTGATACTATATGTAAATACTGTATGAAAAGTGTATAATTGTAAACTGTGTTTTTGTATAAAATAATTTAAAAGAAAAAAGCACGCCCGATCTCGTCCGATCTCGGAAGCTAAGCAGGGTCGGGCCGGGTCAGTACTTGGATGGGAGACCGCCTGGGAATACCCGGTGCTGTAAGCTTTTTGTTGTTAAATACAGGCACATCCGTGGTGATAAGACAATATTTATAACCGAAAATAGCATGCTACACGTGGGTAGATTAGTTGCAAAGGTCGGGTGGTCTGTTTTAAGTCAGTTTGAAATTAAAATGGGTCATTCAGAAAGTGCTATTTCTGAATAAATAGCACTTTCTGAACACATGTCAAACAGACGTTCCTATTAAAAGTTATCAATTAGTAGCACGATCGGACACGAGCACTCTGTTTATTTCACACTGCAAGGAGACCGAGCTTGAAAAGCACCTCTCTGTGGCCGCTCCAAGACCCCCAAAACACGGACTAAGGAGCTCTAGGATCCCTCCCTGCCTTGAGCAAACAGGCTAGTTCACACTTCCATTACGTACACCGACAAAGCCACCTCTTCGGGGCCGCTCCAAGACCCCCAAAACACGGACTAAGGAGCTCCAGGATCCCTCCCTGCCTTGAGCAAACGGGCTATTTCACACTTCCATTACGTACACCGACAAAGCCACCTCTTCGGGGCCGCTCCAAGACCCCCAAAACACGGACGCAGCAGCCCCAGCATCTCTCCCTGACATGAACAAACAGGCTATTTCAGACTTCCATGAAATACACCGGGGAAAAGCACCTCTCTGTGGCTGCTCCAAGACCCCCAAAACACGGACTAAGGAGCTCCAGGATCTCTCCCTGACATGAGCAAACAGGCTATTTCAGACTTCCATGAAATACACCGGGGAAAAGCACCTCTCTGTGGCCGCTCCAAGACCCCCAAAACATGGACTAAGGAGCTCCAGGATCTCTCCCTTCCATAACCTCGCGCACCTTGGGTCCCCGGGCCCCCAAACTTAAGCACTCCCCCACGGACTAAACCCAGATGATCACACCCTCAAGAAACTCGTGCCCCTGGGAACCTTAAAGGGGGGTGTATTTTGCGGTGCTTTATCGTCCGCCCATCGGCAACCATATTCGGCCTTCTTCACAGCAGCAGCACCCACCCTCCAGTGGAGGATGTTCCCATGGCTCTGGTAACACTTAAAGGTGGTGTATTTTGCGGTACTTTATCGTCCGCCCATCGGCATCCATATTCGGCCTTCTTCACAGCACCACCTGCCCTGCTGGAGGTTCACACTTTAACTTTTTTTTTACCCTCATCTGCCTTACACATCCTCCCACACTTGAGCACTCCTCACTCGGACTAAACCCCTCCAAGCACACCGCTCTCCGTGGTGCTGAACCGGGGTTGACAGAGAGTGCCTCCCTGCTGCTGATGTGCTTCTGCTGGTGCCTCTCTGCGCATGGCTACCCCTGGGCACCCTGAGGTATGCGCGGGGTCGGTGGGGCCCGCGCCCAAGGCCGAAAAAAGCTTGGATCAAGGGCTGACTTTCAATAGATCGCAGCGAAGGAGCTGCTCTGCTACGTACGAAACCCCGACCCAGAATCAGGTCGTCTGCAAGTGATTTAGAACCAGGTTCTCCACCAACATGCGGTGCGACCATCATCCGGCCGCACCCCAGCCCTGTCACGAACGGCTCTACTCACCGACCGAAGTCGGTTATCCGGGGCCAACCAAAGATCCGCGGCGCTATGGTATCGTTACGTCTAGGCGGGATTCTGATTTAGAGGCGTTCAGTCATAATCCCACAGATGGTAGCTTCGCACCATTGGCTCCTCAGCCAAGCACATACACCAAATGTCTGAACCTGCGGTTCCTCTCGTACTGAGCAGGATTACTATTGCAACAACAATATATGGAGTAAGTGGGCTTGCATATGGTCCTGCTGTACAATCAATAACTTCGCATGAACTGGCTTTGATATATGGAGTAAGTGGGCTTGCATATGGTCCTGCTGTACACTCAATACGTTATTGAGAATATGGAAGGCCAATAATAATAATTCCAAAATAATAGTTTTTATAACTTGTAGATCCCACTCTCAATATGGAAGCCCACTTGCCTGGGGGGTTCCCACTTCAGGACTCCCACATCTCAATATGGAAGCCCAGTTCTCAATATTATTAATAATTCCAAAATAATAATAATAATAGTTTTTATAACTTGTAGATCCCACATCTCAATATGGAAGCCCACTTGCCTGGGGGGTTCCCACTTCAGGACTCCCACATCTCAATACGGAAGCCCACTTCTCAATATTATTAATAATTCCTAAATAATAATAATAGTTATATTGACTGTCCCACAAGTCAATATGAGAGCCCACTTGTAGATCCCACATCTCAAGATGGAAGCCCACTTCTCAATATTATTAATAATTCCAAAATAATAATAATAATAGTTTTTATAACTATTAAATATGCACCCATATTGACTTGGGTCACATATAACAATGAATTCAAGGAACTCAAGATTTGATGCCAAGGGCGGGATTCGTACCCACACCAAGGAGCGAGTCTCATTCCATTGCCCCACAAGTGGCGCTAAAAGCTTATTGAACAAAAGTATGATATATAGACTCCACTATAAAGTAAAAAGACATTTCTCTATCGTTTGGGCGATCAAAATTGACAAAAAAACACATCGAATCACATCTACAAATCAATACGAAGCTAATGAAACCACTTTCAGACGCCTAGCGTGTTTACAAGTTTTAAAACGTAGCAATGGCTTTTCACATCACACCATTGTGTGATATATGATTAATATGCGCTTCGTCACCAATCCTGTTTGTAATATACATGGATAGGATTTCGAGGCGTAGTCGTGGGGGAGGGGGTCTGCAGTTCGGTGGTCTAAGGATTGCACCACTGCTTTTTGCAGATGATGTGGTTCTAATGGCTTCATCGGTCTGCGACCTTCAGCACTCACTGGATCGGTTCACAACCGAGTGTGAAGCGGCTGGGATGAGGATCAGCACCTCCAAATCTGAGGCCATGGTTCTCAGCAGGAAACCGATGGACTGTCCACTCCAAGTAGGGAATGAGTCCTTACCCCAAGTGAAGGAGTTCAAGTATCTCGGGGTCTTGTTCTCGAGTGAGGGAACAATGGAGCGTGAGATGGGCCGGAGAATCGGAGCGGTACTGCAGTCGCTTTACCGCACCGTTGTGACGAAAAGGGAGCTGAGCCAGAAGGCAAAGCTCTCTGTCTACCGGGCCATTTTCGTTCCTACCCTCACCTATGGTCATGAAGGATGGGTCATGACCGAAAGAACGAGATCGCGGATACAAGCGGCCGAGATGGGTTTCCTCCGCCGGGTGGCTGGTGTCTCCCTTAGAGATAAGGTGAGAAGTTTGGTCATCAGGGAGGGACTCGGAGTTGAGCCGCTCCTCCTTCGCGTCGAAAGAAGCCAGTTGAGGTGGTTCGGGCACCTAGTTAGGATGCCACCTGGGCGCCTCCCTAGGGAGGTGTTCCAGGCACGTCCAGCTGGGAAGAGACCAAGGGGTAGACCTAGGACCAGGTGGAGGGATTATATCTCTTTGCTGGCCTGGGAGCGCCTTGGGATCCCCCAGTCAGAGCTGGTTGATGTCGCCAGGGAAAAGAAAGTTTGGGGCTCTCTGCTGGAACTGCTACCCCCGCGATCCGACCACGGATAAGCAGGAGAAGATGGATGGATGGATGGATGATTAATATGATGAAATGAATGTGTATAATGTTTTTAAATGTTCCCAATGATTGTTCTTATAATGTTTCTTAAATGTATTTGTTCTGCTATATAATATGACAGGAGTTTTGAACCCGTGTCTCCCGCCTCAAGCTTATAGCTGTATAGTCTATTATAAACATTCTGAACGGCACATTTACCTGTGTTTTCCACCATCAAAATGTACAAACGACACACCAAATCACATCTACAGATGAAGCGAATGGAACTACTCCCATACTCATAGTGTGTGGAAATGTTTGTGAAACACGTGTGCGAAGTTCTGAACATATTTAGTAGAGGGGAGTGTCCTCTATCAACAGTGACGTCACTTTGAGTTTCACTCTAACAATGTGGTTGGCCAGCTTTGTAGAGGAGGAGTCACACGTGAGAACATATATTGGTCAACAGAAGCTTGCACGTTACTTTTCGAGTACACACTTCGAAGAGAACAGCTGATATCTTTCAACTCAACAGTCCCAGGATCTTTTTTTGCAGTTATGGTCAACACATGCCCTATGTGTCTGAAGGACTACACAGCTTTGAATCAACATTTAGTCGTCACTCACAAGGTGTTGAACAAGGAGGAAAGGGAGTTGTTGGTGAAATTGGCTGGTGGCAAAATTGATGTGCGGTCACAGAAGTGTCAGGAAACGTCTGATGTTGGATAAGTTGGCGGCACTCAGGGCAACAAATCCGACGGTGCCAATGGTGTCCAGACTAGACGTGGATCGAGCAAGTGAAGGTATTGTAGGTATACTTTGTATGTATGCATTTGTGTGTTAATTCCGCGTGTTAAATCCTAGCAGGCTGCCGAACCTATGTAAACATGGCTATTGTGATGCTAGCGTCAACACACGTTGCATGAACAAAGAACACGTGGTATCTCCTGTTAGCTTAGCGCTTAGCATGTGCCCAGTGAAGACTGTCCTATCAGCCCTGAATTATTGTTTAGCTGCTTACTGGCTGAGTAGTTAGGAGATATCACATGTTCTTTGTTCATGCTGTTAGCTTAGGGTTAGTCATATTTCGTATTCCATATGCATGAGTTATACAATATTAAGTAATAACAACATTATACTCCATCTCTTTTCAGTCCTGCAATGGGAGGAGGAGGAGGAGGAGGAGGAGGAGGAGGAGGAGGAGGAGGAGGAGGAGGAGGAGGCCAAGTTAAAGGGGACAATTGTGTCTCTGAATGACGCACTCCACGAAGCCCAGGGCTACAACAGGACGTTACATACATCCCACCTAGCTCTGCAGCGCAAATACGCAAAGTTGCAAAAAACAGTCCAGATATTTGGTATAGCAGAGCCGCTTGCACCCCTCCAGACATCGGAAGCGGGCCCTTCCTGTTCGCCATGATTCCCGGACTATGTTGCCGCCTTCAGTGAGTGCTGGTAGAATAAATGCCATGATCCTTATAGAGATACATTTGATTGTTAGTCGTCTAGTAACAGATTGTTTCCCTGTCTTTTTTCAGACGTCTTATTGGAAGACTTTAGGAAATTGTAAGAGGGACCTGATCCTTCGCCCAAGCTCCTTAATAATGTGCAGTCAAAGCTGCACAGGATCAGGCAGTTCATCGGATGGATAAGCCAGGAAAAAACATGGCTGGGAAGACTAGAGTGCCTGTGTGATGTGGACCATGTGCGGACTCTTATTTTTAGCTCAAGTGTTGTCCCATGTGTGACACACACACACACACACACACACACACACACACACACACACACACACACACACACACACACACACACACACACTGAGGAAATATTTGTATGTATTCATGTTAGTAAACGATCAAGATGCTTAAAAAGGGAAAATGATTTGGGTGAGAAAACTGTGAACTGTTTTTGGGGCCTGTGAACATTTGGTTTTGTGAGGACAAAAGGAAGAGGGGGAAGGTGTGGAGTTAACATACAGTCATCTCAGATCCCTGTGATAAGGAAGCTGAGCCACTGGGATTGGGGAACTTAATATGTGGGCAGCCAATCACTGGTCTGGAAGGGGGGCGCAGATAACTCCTCCTCGGGTCAGCGAAGTATTTAGACAGGAACCCCGCGGTGTGCCTCTCTCTCTCTCCTCTCGCTGGCACAGGTAATTATGGGATCCCACAGATAAACTGTATTTAATTTGTACTGTACTTGATTGTATTGCATTGTATATTACCATTAAAATGGATTATTGTTACACGGTTACTTGTATGCTCTGGGTTTCCTTCCTGTAAGATAACGGCTTGTGTAGGGACGCGAGGAGATTTAAGAAGGCGGACGAGTTGTCCACTAAATCTCCTAACAAATGGTGATCTCCGACGTTTCTGAGTAGACAGAGCTGTGGAAGGATTCTGACGGCCAGACTGGGTCGGGAACAAACGCTTTCAAACACCTCAGACAATCAGGCAGGGCCCTGCATCAACAAGACGAAAGGTACCACGGACGCTTGTTATGAAAATCAACTGTCTGTGATTGGGTATATCTAAAACATTAGGATTGTCTGTAGGCGTTTCACGGTGTTTTTTGATTTTTAAAAACAAAAGGTTTAAATGGAATATACGATGCATATTGTACCATGTTAGGAAAGTTATATAAAACACGTGAAAGTTGATCGCAAGGTACAGAGAGTCCTGCGTGACGAGAAATATAAAGCAGTTAGCGTGGATCTCAGGTAGTATATTCCTGAAGTGACGTGGAAGCGGTGCAGTTCGTGGGCTGTAGGTGTAAGTCCTACACGACGGAACCTGGATGATCGATATTTCAGATCGATCCGCCGTTTATAACTGGGGGTAAAATAGCAGTCTGAGACCGAATAAGCGAAAGTGTCAGTGGACTGCTATCTGTTAAATCCTGGGGAGAGAACGCTACCGTCACCGACATTGTGACGAGACCGGCTCTCGTTTTCCCCTTGTCTGTAAACATTAATTTGAAAAGCAAACGTGTGGTAAAGGGCTCGCTGAAACCTGGGCGTTTAAGCTCCATGGGACGGTCACATTCCTTATGCGTGTTGAAGCACCGTCCATGGTTTGGTCTGCCTGTTGAAATAAACACCACATTATAAAGCCGGACAAAATGTACGGGGAATAAATCTGTGTGATTTTTACCTGAAATACTTGTGTGACCAAAGCACTCAGAAGAGTGAAGCTCATTTGTGGTCTGCTGCTGCCATCTAGTGGCTGAAAGGGGGTAACACCCTTACAAGTTTACCAAAGTACATTGCTGCTCGGTATTGAAAAAGGGAACCACGTTAATAGTAACGACGACAATAGCCTAGTATATTAATACAAGTGAACACATATTTAATTAAGTCAGATAAAAAAACGAAGTCAAAATGGAACATCAGAAAAGTAGAGACAATTCTGAAATTCCAGGGAGTTACAGGGAGCAATGGGAAAAGATTAAGCGATTGATTTTAAGTGGAGTCAAACAGGGAGCTAAGGAAAAGGCTTGTAATGATCTCCGTTTCCTACACGATAAGATGATAACAGAGAATAGAGTGGAAGATGATGACACCATAGGTAATTTGAGCTCTCTGATGAACAGCTGTATTGGTACCGTTTGTCTGCTGAGTCCACACCACACATTTCATTAGCTATCAGGAAGGGTTATGTAGCTAAAGAACTTGGTCCCATGGTAAAGACGCTGCTAGAAGTCGAAGATTGGGAACCTACGCAGATCGCGGCACTGACATACTCTCCCACACACAGAGCTTATCGTCTTAAAATCTGCACACAAGAATGCATCCACATGGAGAGACACGAAGTAGATAGACATCATGGTAGGGAGAAAACTGACCATGCATATACAGTTGACATGTTGCGTGATCTCCCGTCTGACCTGTGGGCATCGCACTCTCATGATGTAGGTTTCTGCTTAAAAGCCACACCAGTAACATTTGAGGTGAGCAGCTCTGTGCCTGTGAACCGGTCACAATACCCGATCAAACCAAAGGCAAAAGGGGGTGTTGACAAGGCAGTGGAGGGACTGAAGAGAGCAGGGGTGTTAGAACCCTCACAAAGCGTTTGGAATACTCCCATACTTCCTGTATCAAAATCTAGTGGGGAGTACAGAATGGCTCATGATTTGAGAACCGTTAATGCTATTACAACTACAGCTCTGATACCCGTTCCTAACCCCTACACGGCTATCTGTAATATCTCACCTGAACATACATGGTTCACCTGTATTGACCTAGCCAACGCTTTCTTCTGCATACCTCTGGCAGAGAGTATGAGACCTATTTTTGCTTTTACAATAGGTGGGGAGAAACTACAATACACAAGACTGCCACAGGGCTTCAGTTTGTCTCCGGGGATATTTAACAAAGTACTCAGGGAACAGCTAGAGGGTGTTACATTGCCAGTGGGGGTAGTATTGATACAGTATGTAGACGACCTTCTCATCGCAGCACCTTCTGCAGCCTCTTGTTTGGAGGCCACCAGAAACTGGTGCGGCTCCACGCATCAGGGTTCAAAGTCTCCAAGAAAAAGCTACAATGCACCCGTAAAGAGGTGACATTTTTGGGCAGAGTGATTTCCCCAGCAGGCACGGGCATGTCGGCAGCGCATCAGGAACACATTTTGAACCACCCGAAACCCAAAACAGTAAAAGACATGTTGTCTTTTTTGGGTCTCACGGGCTACAGCAGACACTACATCCCAGAGTATAACCCAAGAACAGCTGGACTCAGAACACTGATCAATGAGAAAGGCATGCGCAATCTCACTGCCACGCTGAACTGGACACAAGCTGCAGAAGCTGCGTTCATTTCTCTCAAACAGTCCATGTCCCAAGTCACGGCTCTCGCCTCTGCATCTTATGCATTACCATTCTTTCTTGATGTTTCTGAAAATGAAAACACAGTAAATGGGATTCTTTTTCAGAAAAAGGGGGGTTGTAGGACAATATTGATGTATGTCAGTGTTACACTAGACAGAGTGGAGAACAGAGAACCTCCCTGCATGAGACATGCAGCAGGTACAGCACGTATCTTAAACAAGATTTCACACATTGTGATGAGCCATCCTTTGACAGTACTGACAACACATAGCATTGTCTCTTTTGTGAACTCAAGTGCATTCACAATGACTTCCACAAGACAGACCAGGCTGGAGAAAACTCTGACACAAGCACACATCACCTACACACATGACGGAGTTAACAGCGCAGACACCATAGGCAGCGGAGAACCCCATAGGTGTGAGGAGAGAATCATCCAGGATGTGAAGCTAAGAATAGATCTCAGAGACGAGCCTATGCCACATGCAGAAAACCTGTTCACAGATGGCTGTTGTTTCAGACACCCCACCGACGGGCTCCAGGCAGCCTACGCAGTGGTGGCTCAGACAGCGGAGGGAGAGTTTGAGGAAAGAGCAGCAGGAAAAGTAACAGGGAAAGTCTCAGCACAGTTGGCAGAAGTGGTGGGAGTCATTGCAGCATTAGAGCTATCAAAAGGAAAATATGTAAACATCTATACGGACTCAGCATATGTTCATGGTGTCATACATGTGGAAATGCGCCAGTGGATGAGAGCAGGATTTGTAACGTCCACAAATACCCCCATCAAACATGAGAAAGAGATCAAAAGGCTTGCAGAAGCAGTAATGTTACCTAACAAGTTAGCTTTACTTAAATGTAGAGGTCACAACACAGAAAATAACTACTTGGCTTGGGGTAACAATGCAGCAGACAAAGCAGCTAAAGAGAAGGCAGGGTATACACCATGGTATCAAATGCTTGTCTTAAAATCTGCTAACTTGCTGCCCGCAATAACAGACGAGACGCTTAAAGAGGCTCAAGAAGCGGGGTCTCCTCAAGACAAAAAACTATGGTCAAACAGGGGGGCTACCAACAAAGATGGGATATGGTACTCCCCAGATGGGAGACCAGTGATACCCCCAGAGTGGATAAGATCAATGCTTAAAGAAGCACACGGCCCAACGCATTGTGGTAAAACTCAGATGAGCAGACACCTGACTCACTGGTGGCACCCTTACCTACCTGACATGATAGCAAATCACCTAGAAGAGTGTGTAATTTGTTTAACCCATAACATCAGAGCCACAGTGAAACCACACCAGGGAAAGTTTCCTTTACCTAAGATGGCAGGAGAAGAAATCACCATTGACTACACTGACATGATTGACAAAGTAAGAGGATTCAGATATTTGTTAGTTGTGGTAGATGCATACACAGGTTGGCCAGAAGCTATCCCTTGCAGGAGAGAGGATGCAGACTCAGTGATCAAATTCCTAGTCACTCATTACATTCCACTACATGGATTTCCTAGGAAGGTGAGGTCAGACAATGGCAGCCATTTCAAGAACCATGACCTACGCGCAGTAGAACAGTCCTTAGGACTAAGACACAGTTTTGGAGCAGTTTATCATCCACAGTCTCAGGGAAAAGTGGAAAGGATGAACCAGAACTTAAAACAAAAACTCAGCAAAGCATGCGAGGAGACAGGCATGAAATGGTTAGAAGCATTGCCTCTAGCTCTTATGTCAATCAGGAGCTCCATTAACAAAGGGACAGGTTTCTCTCCATTTGAGCTCACTCATGGTCACCAGTTCCCAGGCCCAGGGGCCCTAAGTGTAGGAAAGGAAATAGAGGTTCTGAGTTCGAAACCATACTTCCAGCAACTTAAGGGATTAGTGGTAGATTTTTCCACCCAGGTTGCAGAGGCAAAAGGGGGACCCGAGAAACACGAAGCGAACACTGCGGAGTTCGTCTGGCTGAAAGCGATCAGACCCAAGTGGCTGAGACCCAGGTTCTCTGGACCCCATCGGGTGATGCAGAGGACATCTCACGCTGTCCGCTTGGAAGGGAAAGGAGACATCTGGTACCACTGGAATAAGTGCGCCGTGGGGAAACCTCCGGGAAGGACCCTAGACGACCTCATCACGGACGTGGTCTGCGCAGAGGAGGACCCAGACGACAACACTCCTATCACCGACCCAGACGACAACACTCCTATCACCGACCCAGATGACAACACTCCTATCACCGACCCAGATGACAACACTCCTATCACCGACCCAGACGACAACACTCCTATCACCGACCCAGAGGAGGAACGGCACTGAGGGAACGAGGCAGAGCGGGGTGGATCAACGCTTCCAGATGGCGTCTGTCTTCTCGACCGGAGGCTGGCGTGTGAAAGCTGTCATCATCCCCCTCATCCTGGGCCTGCTGTACCTGTCCAAGGTAGCCCTGCTTGATGAAGCTGGGGCCATTCCAACGACAGGTGGCGAGGGCTCTCGCCCCTCGGGGGGAGAAAGTCAGGTGCTCTTATCTAAGAGCCCAGACCCTGAGGGCAAAATCACACCAACGGGCCAATCAGTGCCTAGCGACAAAGACAGGTTGTTTCCAAGCACCACACGAACATACAGTACGATGAGAGAAAGACAAAGAGAGAGACACAGAGTGAGAAGAAGGAGGAATGCCCCTCTCTCTGCTCACGAACCACAGAACATTTCTTTTAACTGCCCAACTGCAATATGTGACTCACCAAACTGTGTTATTAAGTACCCTGTGTTTTTTAACAAGGGGGGCGACTCCACGGTGTGGAAAGCGTATCCAAGGACACAGTATCAGGAGTTCCGGGTCTCGCCACGGATGGTAAGAATAATACTCAACACCATTGCAAATATGCCCCCAGAACTGTGGTGTACCACGGCAGAACAGTTAAAATACGAGTCCCAGTGCACGAAAAGGAAACCAGATTACAAAGCTCCCGATTCGGGGGTCACCGGATGTGCATTTATTGAACCAGAGCATGAAACACGTTTTCCAAAGAAGGCTTTAATCGCTCCACCTAAACTAACTAAGACCAATTCGGCAATAAGTTTAATGTTAGACTATGCACACGAACGTAATGTTAGTAACTGTTGGCTGTGCCAAAACCTGCCAGAATCCGTACATTCTCCCATGTTTAGCCCAATTCCTTTCTCGAAAACTGATTACAGTTTAGTTAGCTGGAATGACATATCATCCCGCATTGGAGATGATGCCGAGGATTGTTACACTCCATCGTACCCAATAAACTCTGAGAAACCTCTAAAATACAAGGGTTTAATCTCGCTCATTGTTGAGACAGTAAATAAAGATTACCTGCCAGAGGGCTTCAAACAGTTGACGGTCCTGAGACTAATATATGTGAAGAAATATATTAACCTAGCTTTTGAATACAGATTCCAATTAGCTCTAGCCCAGACTAATTGCTCGGTTAACTTTGCCAGTCCAATATGTACACTGCAACCACACACTCCATCTTTATTAGTTGAGGCTTTGGTAACAGTAGTGCCCTGGTTTGGCTCCAGAACAGTGGACTCAGTTGTGGTTAAAATACATGACTGTTCACAGCCATTACCCTTAGGTAAGTCCCCTACCCGTGACTGTTCTGTCTATGTTCCCCCAGTGGTGGTACATGAGTGGAAGAATGTGTCCATCTGTTTCCAAAATGAAAGAGGATCTCTTACCTCTCCAGATGTGGGACACAGCGACTGTAATACTGTAATAACGGTGCAGTTAGCCAGAACGCCCCTCCCACAGAGAGTTTACTTAGTTTGTGGGGACCGAGCCTATGGCTGTATGCCTTATGACATTTTCTATGGCACCTGTTACCTGGCCTATCTAATCCCTTTAATCCGTGAAGTAAAGGCTGATGAGATTGCAGCTATACTTCCCTCTCCACATAGGAACAGCAGGTCAATTACAAAAGGACAGCGGATGGCTAGTCTATTGTTACCATGGTACGGTATTTATGTTTCTCAGCAGGAAATTGTGGCGTTGTCCAAAGTAGTGGAAAATCACTTAAATGCATCTAACACCGCCATGTTAGCCGAACATAAAGAATTACAGGAGGTTAGGACTGTAGCATTACAGAATCGTATGGCACTGGATCTTCTATTAGCCGCCCAGGGGGGCACATGCAAGGTGATTGGATCTGAGTGTTGTTCTTTCATCTCTGACGCTACTCCTGAAATAATGGACATGGCTCATGATACCGCCAGGGGGATAAAAGAGTTGCATGAAACTCATGGGTTTACCCTTGGGGATTTAACTGGAACTTTTGGATCGTGGGGTGCGGGGTTGGTTAAATTTGCAGTGACCGTTTCAATGTTTATCCTAGTTGTGCTAATTGTGATAATCTGCTTGGTCACTGTAGTTAAACTAGCCATACGAAAGATGACCAAAACCGCCCTCCAGGCTCCCCAGACACTAGTAGGATATTCCACAGTAAATGACTCCGTGTTGATGTACGACGCCCAGGTTTCAGATCCGTGGGGCTCAATCACGGCATCTGCGCCATGGGGACCCCCACGAAATGAATGACAAGTTGATGAAAATTGACACTCAGAATGTAGAAGATGTATATATCTTTTCGGGTTTTCACACTACGCAATAAATGTCTGATTCTTCTTTTCAGATTTTTGAACTATGTATTGGACTAAAATAAATGTATTGATAAGTGCCTTACTTTGGACTAAAGCATAATGAAGTATACGTGGAGTAATGTTAAAGCTTGAAGACACTGCAATTTTGCAGATTACAGATTAATTCAATCACCACTGTGAAGGTTATACTTTAAACTGTGAATTTCAACTGGACCTTTACAATCCAGATTTTATACCTCAGGTGGATTTCTAATAATCCTAAAATTTTAAATGTGTTTTTACTATAAGGGTCTTGAAGCAAATCTTTGAGATGCAAGCTATTTTTAAAGTTTGTAATTTGATGATTAAGGAGGACTGAAGGATAAATGATAAAAGATGTTATTTTACTGTTTTCTTCTATATTTTTTGGTATGTTTATTTTTGTGCTATTGATAAACGATTTGTCTAAACGCTGAGGAGAGATGATTTTCTATTACGATTAGCGGTACTCAATCATTCTGATTGAAGGTTTTTATTAACTTTGTTATTACTAAGTAATGGAATTGATGTATGGAGTTATTTACATATTTTGGTATTTCTACACGGTCATAGGAAGTTGATATGTGGAGCCATTCCTGAATGTTTAAATAGTCTGAATCCCAGGTTGTCTTGGAATAGTTGGTCTCTTAAGTGTAGACCAAAAGGGGGAATTGTGAGGAAATATTTGTATGTATTCATGTTAGTAAACGATCAAGATGCTTAAAAAGGGAAAATGATTTGGGTGAGAAAACTGTGAACTGTTTTTGGGGCCTGTGAACATTTGGTTTTGTGAGGACAAAAGGAAGAGGGGGAAGGTGTGGAGTTAACATACAGTCATCTCAGATCCCTGTGATAAGGAAGCTGAGCCACTGGGATTGGGGAATTTAAGATGTGAGCTGTTGATACTAATTTGGGCAGCCAGACTCGGGTCAGCGAAGTATTTAGACAGGAACCCCGCGGTGTGCCTCTCTCTCTCTCTCCTCTCGCTGGCACAGGTAATTATGGGATCCCACAGATAAACTGTATTTAATTTGTACTGTACTTGATTGTATTGCATTGTATATTACCATTAAAATTGATTATTGTTACACGGTTACTTGTATGCTCTGGGTTTCCTTCCTGTAAGATAACGGCTTGTGTAGGGACGCGAGGAGATTTAAGAAGGCGGACGAGTTGTCCACTAAATCTCCTAACAACACACACACACACACACACACCCCAATATCACAATTGCACTAAATATTGATTTAATTGATGCTAATGAAAGGTAAGAACTACACAGTACAATAGTATTGCTGTTACATAAAAAAAGGAAAATAACACGAGGGTTAATGATTATCTTTTTGCTTATGTCTTTGTATTGTAGATGGGTGAAGTATCAGAGGGCAAGTAAGATGGCTCTTACCACGACCCTGCACTATCTAAAAAACGTGCAGCAGTTTCTGGTTTACGTCCAAGAGATCCCACCTGCCACCTCGCACATTAACAAAGGGGATTTGAAGAGGGTCATCAGGGAGTTGACTGCGTCAATACATTCTTGGAGCCGCCCTGTTGTCATTCACCAGCTAAACGTCAAGGAGAAGAAGGATGCCACAATGCACTCCGTCAAAGACCTCCAGGATTGCCGCAGATTGGCACTCGTGGCCATCCCCAAAGTCATCGGTACGTTACAATACATGTGTTATGATTAATGTAGCAATTCAAATGCATGGATGAAATAATACATATTTTATTTCTCTTGTCATTACAGCTAAACTGGAAGAGCGCCATACGACAATGGACCGCACTAAGCTGTTTGGGTTCGTCGTGGCGTACTTGGGGTCCCTCTACGGTCACCGAGCGGGAGTCTTTCTCAACCTGACAGACGAGCAGGTCAGCAAGGCGGTGCACGGAGTAGAGGAAAATGACTACCTCATCAAAGTAAGCACTTGAGTTCTACTCATTTTTCATTGTATTTTCAAGTCGCATTCCTTTTATGTGTAAATGTAATTGTGATTATGATTCTAAATAGGTGGAGGACCACAAGACTAATGAGTCTTTTGGGACAGCCAAGATGCTGCTCACCGACCGAGTACGGCTGGCTCCTGTTCATCATGAGACTAAAACAGAAGTGGGCCAACGGACGTGAAGTATCAAGATTTGTGTTCTTCAACACCACCTTCTTCCAGGACAAGAACCTCACTAAATACCTGAAGAGTGCATGGTCCGAAATGCAGTTGAGGGGCCAAGCAACCTTCACCAGTCTGCGGACCGCCGTGGCAACCTGTGTAAGTGAAATTACTCTAATGTAATACTGTAACTGATCTCAATCAATCTCAATCTTTATTTATTTATATAGCACATTTAAAACAACCTTCGGCTGACCAAAGTGCTGTACAGGGCAGGCAGTAACTACAATAGTGAATAGCCCAATGGGAGTACGATAATAAAAACAATAATTAAAAACATAATAAAAAGCACAATAAATAGAAACATATAAAAAATTAAAATAAATAAAAAAACACATACAAATATAAAAATGTAATGCTCAACTAGTATTAAAAGCCATTGCAAAGAGGTGAGTTTTTAGCTGGGATTTAAAAAGTTCAATAGACTCAACAGTCCGGATATGTGCTGGGAGGCTGTTCCACAGTCTAGGAGCTGCAACACTGAAGGCCCTGTCACCTCTGGGTTTTTTCCTGCTCCGAGGAACCACCAACATATTCTGCTGAGCTGAGCGCAATGCTCTAGCAGGAGCATGGCGGTGCAACAACTCAGACAGGTAATGTGGTGCCAGTCCATGCAATGATTTAAAAACAACAAGTAAGTACTTGAACTGGATCCTGTAACTGACAGGAAGCCAATGAAGGTCTGCCAGAACGGGTGTGATGTGGTCATAACGTCTCTTCCCAGTAAGAAGGCGGGCAGCCGCATTTTGGACCAGCTGCAGGCGACGGATCAAGCACTTGTCAACACCAATATAGAGGGAGTTACAGTAGTCTAAACGAGACGTGATAAATAAGTGGATTAGCTGTTCAAATTCCTTACTAGGAAGATAGGCTTTTACCTTCCCCAGAAGCCGCAGCTGGAAGAAGCTTGTCTTGACAACTGAGCTTATCTGTTTGTCAAACAGTTGTCAAAGATGACTCCAAGATTTCTGACAGAGGGACGGCTGTAGGAGGCTAAGGGGCCGAGCACACTATTAAAGCCATCCAGGAGTTCAGACTGTCCAAATATTATAATCTCTGTCTTCTTTTCATTAAGAGATCTACTGTGCTCACTTTTACCTCACCCAAACTTTGCATTCTGCTCTTTTGTCTGCTTCAGGCCAGAGACAGACACGGGGAACACTCCCAGGAACGGAAAACTTTGGCGTGCCTTATGTGCCACGACACGGCTATGTCTGATAAGTTTTATACCATGGACCTGACCATGGAGCAGGCCAGGAGGGGTCGCCTGTTATTCGAACAGGCACAGAAGGAGGGAGAGGAGAGTGTGACCGGGACAAAGAAGGAGGAAGAAGTTGAGGAGGGAGAGGAGGATCAAGATGAGGAGATGCAGGAGGAGGAGGAGGGTGACAGTGACAAGGAGGAGGAGGAGACAGCGGAGGTAGCAACCTCCAGCAAGAACAAGTGCACCCCAAGTGTGACCAGGAGCCGGGCTCAGGTAGTCAAAATGTCTGATTTTATTTAAGATTTAAAAACTGTTAAAATAGCACACTATGACAATGTATGAATCCCAACGTGACAAGTTCATTACAAATTGCTTTTTATTTTGTGTCCCAACAGAAAGGCTGCAGGGTGATGATGAGCCCTCAGAAAGCCCTTAGGATGAGCCCCCAGAAACTCACCCAAATAATCCGAGTCCGGCGAAATCGGATGGCTGAACGGAGGAGAAAGTAGTTGTTCCAAATCATTTTTGAAAATGGACAAAGTAGTTCAATGTTCTGTGTTTTTATATGTGTATTTGACTGTTTTTTATATTGTGAAATGTTCCAAATGTCTTTAGTAAAAAAAAGGTTTTAAATGATTCAAATAAGTTTTCTGGTCATTTCTTTAGAGTTCTGCTAAGTCCTGGAGACTTCATTTACACACTACAAAGCTTAATAATACATTTCATTTATATAGCGCTTTTCACAACTCAAAGACGCTTAGACTGATACCACGCATATAATAAATATTAATGTACAATTTTTGAATTAAGAGACTAGGTTTTTATTTAGTCAAATCTAAATGTTGGATTTTAAGTATGATAACTCAATGACTGTCCACCGTGACAATACTTACTCTATATATCAAATTCAGTTATTGATTACTCAATGAGCAAAACAAATACATTATTTAACATTATGAATTCACACTGCCGAGGCTGGTCTCGAACCCCGACCTCCTGCATAAAGGAGCTCATAGAGGATAAGTCTGATATAGTAGAGTAACGAAACGTTTCCTAGTCTTTTTCACCATCAAAATGAACAAACTACACATCAAATCACATCTACAGATGAAGACGAAGCCAATGGACCTACTCCCAGACTCCTAGCATGTGAAAATCGAGACGAGAGATCTCTCTCCCTCCGTTTCTCAACAGTGACGTCACTTTCAGCTTCACTTTAACAACGTGGTAAAAGTAACAATTTCAATGAGCAAAATAATTTCATTATTATAATAGAATACACAACAGATCCATCCTCCATCTCTTAATTCAACATAATTCATTCACACTGCCGAGGCTGGTTTCGAACACGAGTCGCTTGATAGGATCAAAAAGCTTGATAGGATCAAAAAGCTTGATGGCTGTATAGTCTTTTAGAAACATTCTGAACGGCACATTTCCCTGCGTTTTCCACCATCACAATGGACAAACGATGCCTCAAATGACATCTACAGATCAAGACGAATTGAATGGACGTACTCCTGGACTCCTAGTGTGTGTACATCGAGACGTGAGATCTCTCTCCCCCACCTGCTTGCGGGGGCGAGGGGCAGTTTATACACACACACACACACACACACACACACACACACACACACACACACACACACACACACACACACACACACACACACACACACACACACACACACACACACACACACACACACACACACACACACACACACACACACACACACACACACACACACACACACACACACACACACACAGGGAGGAGATGGGAGAGATAACGCGCTCCGAGGTGTGGTTAAACTACTCGGTGTGACGGGCGGTAACACGAGCAATTTATCGAGACATAAGTCATATATAAAAAAATAATTTAATAAAGTCTGAGTTAACTTTTGGGAGAACCATAGAAAAGGGTGAAAATGGATGAATTGTACCCGAAAATAGTGTCCCATAAGGCGGGTAGAGTCCCTGACAACTCCCCTTACATTCCTCCAGAGTCAGAAAAAGTATGTTAACTTTTGGAAGAACCAGAGGAAGGGGTGAAAATGGATAAATTGTACCCGAAAATAGTGTCCCATAAGGCGGGTAGAGTCCCTGACAACTCCCCTTACATTCCTCCAGAGTCAGAAAAAGTATGTTAACTGTTGGAAGAACCAGAGGAAGGGGTGAAAATGGATAAATTGTACCCGAAAATAGTGTCCCATAAGGCGGGTAGAGTCCCTGACAACTCCCCTTACATTCCTCCAGAGTCAGAAAAAGTATGTTAACTTTTGGATGAACCAGAGGAAGGGGTGAAAATGGATAAAATGTATCCGAAAATAGTGCCTCATAATGCGGGTAGAGTCCCCTGACAACGCCACTTACATTCCTCCAGAGACCAGTTCAAAAACTTAAAGTTTTTTAAGAACCATACTGGGGGTCTCCAGGCAACACATGTACCGGGGCCAGAGTGCACATGGAGCGGGGAGACATTCCTCCATAAAGTGAGGCAGCCGGTTTTTTTTTCTGAGTCCTTTCAAAAACCGATTTCCAGTTTCTGATGTTGTGCAGACAGTAGTCTTTTACACCATCAAAATGGACAAACGATGCATCGAATGACATCTACAGATCAAGACGAAGCGAACGGAAGTACTCCCAGACTTCTAGCGTGTTAAAAACGTGTGCAAAGTATCCGCAAACGGAGCGCTAGCTTTGCTGCTAGCGGTTAGCATTTTCAATGGAAATATACATTGAAATAGCTCCCGTTAGCTTATCAATCAATCAATCAATCAATCAATCAATCAATCAATGTTTATTTATATAGCCCAATATCACAAATGTTACATTTGTCTCAGTGGTCTTCACAGTGTGTACAGAATATCAGTATGACAATACGACACCCTCTGTCCTTAGACCCTCACATCGTACAAGGAAAAACTTCTGAAGAAAACCCACAGTTTAAAGGGAAAAACCTCAGGGAGAGCAACAGAGGAGGGATCCCTCTCCCAGGACGGACAGACATGCAATAGATGCCGTGTGTAAATTGAAAAGATAATACATTTGCAACATAGGTAGTCCAAATGTTGGAAATGCATGTGTGTATAATAGGAAGATGAATCCATGAGGATATCCATCCAGGACCGATGATCCAGGACCACAGCCACGACTTGCGATCCAGGGCTCGCGATCCAGGACACAGGACCGCAGGATCATCCATGACTCGTATATAGACACCAAAAAGAAAGAAATTTGGGGAAGCTGGGTTAATCGGAACATGAGAGTACACAGGTATAGACAGAGAGAAGGAAGTAGTAAGATGTCCCCCGACAAACTAAGCCTATATCAACAAAACTAGGGGCTGAATATAATCAGCCCTAACTATAAGCTTTATCTAAAAGGAAGGTCTTAAGCGCACTCTTAAAAACGGATAGGGTGTCTGCCGCCCGAACACAAACTGGAAGCTGATTCCACAAATGTGGAGCTTGATAAGAAAAGGCTCTGGCTCCCATTGTACTTTTAGAGACTCTAAGAACAACCAACAACCCTGCATTCTTGGAACGCAATGCCCTAGTAGGACAGTAGGGTATAATGAGTTCTTTAAGGTAAGATGGCTCCTGCCCATTAAGGGCTTTGTAGGCGAGAAGAAGAATTTTAAATTCTATGCTGTGTTCGATAGGGAGCCAGTGTAAGGCAGCCAGAACAGGAGTAATGTGGTCCCTTTTCCTAACTCTGGTTAGTACACGAGCTGCAGCATTTTGAATCAGCTGAAGCGACTTGACTGACTTCTTGGTACTCCCTGATAATAAAGAGTTACAATAATCCAGCCTAGAAGTAACAAATGCATGGACTAGTTTCTCTGCATTGTTTTGAGGCAAGATATGCCTGATTTTTGCAATGTTACGTAGATGGAAGTAGGCGGTCCTTGAAAATGATTTTATGTGGGCGTTAAAGGATAAATCCTGATCAAATATAACACCAAGATTCCTTACAGTCTCACTGGAGGCCAAATTAATGCCATCCATAGTTAGTATATCTTTAGATAATTTGTTTTGTAGATTCTTCGGGCCAAGTACAATAACTTTTTTGGTCAGTTTTGGTCGTGTTTAACATCAAAAAGTTTAAGGTCATCCACGTTTTTAAGTCCTTAAGGCAGTCTTGAATTTTATTTAGATGATTAATTTCATCACGCTTGATTGATAAATATAGTTGAGTATCATCCGCATAACAATGAAAGTTTAGAGAATGATTCCTTATAATATTGCCTAACGGAAGCATATATAATGTGAACAAAATAGGTCCGAGCACTGAGCCCTGTGGCACTCCATGGCTAACTTTGGTTTGCGTGGAAGATTCATCGTTAACACGTACAAACTGAGAGAGTTCAGATAGATAGGACCTAAACCAGCCTAAAGCAGTTCCCTGTATGCCAACTAAGTGCTCTAGTCTTTGCAATAAGATATCATGGTCGATAGTATCAAATGCAGCACTGAGATCGAGCAAGACAAGAATAGAGACAAGTCCCTTGTCTGAGGCTATTAGAATGTCATTTGTGACTTTAACCAGAGCTGTCTCTGTGCTATGATGTGTTCTAAAGCCAGACTCAACATCTTCAAATAAATCATTGTTTTTTAAGTAATCACACAGCTGTTTTGCGACCGCTTTCTCAAGAATATTTGAGAGGAACGGAAGATTAGAAATAGGTCTATGGTTGGCTAAAACCTCTGGATCGAGGTTGTGCTTTTTAAGAAGCGGTTTTATCACTGCTACTTTGAATGATTGTGGAACATAGCCTGATAATAAAGACATATTCATAATATTTAATAAAGAAGTGCTAATTAATGGAAAAACTTCCTTCAACAGCTTAGTTGGAATTGGGTCTAACATGCACGTTGATGGTTTAAAAGAGAGAATCATTGAATGTAATTGTTCAAGGTTTATGGCTGAAAAGCATTCTAGTTTACTATCTAGTGTAATATTAGAACTTACGTTTCCGGGAGCTGTTGATAACACTATATTGGTCAAAGGCAAGAGGTCATTAATTTTGTTTCTAAGAGTAACAATTTTATCGTTAAAAAAGCACATAAAATCATTACTACTGAGTGCTATGGGAATAGAAGGCTCAATCGAGCTGTGGCTCTCTGTCAGCCTGGCTACAGTGCTGAAAAGAAATCTTGCATTATTCTTATTCTCATCTATTAATGAAGAGTAGTAGGCTGCTCTCGTTTTACGCAGTGCTTTCTTATATTCATTGAGAGTAATATGCCAAATTAAACGAGATTCTTCAAGTTTAGTGGAACGCCATATCCTTTCAAGTTGTCTAGACTTTTGCTTTATTTTGCGGGTTTCGGCATTATGCCATGGAGCTAATCTATGTTGTTTTATTTTCTTCTTTTTCAAAGGAGCAACAGAGTCTAATTTTATTCGCAGCGCATCTATAGCACTATCAACAACATGATCAATTTGGGGTGGTGTACATTTTGTATAAATTTCCTCCCCTACATGCAGACATGCTATCGAGTTAAGTATTGGTGGAATCTCTTCCTTAAATGTGGCTATAGCACTAACAGATAGGTTTCTGCTGCAAGAGCTTTTGACTAATTCTTTGTAGTCTCGTAATAGTACTAAAAAAGTTACTAAGAAATGGTCGGATAAAGCAGGATTATGCGGTTCGACTAATAGTTGCTCAATTTCAATACCATAAGTCAGAACAAGGTCGAGAGTGTGATTATAGCAGTGGGTTGGTTTATTTACACTCTGACAGAAACCAACAGAATCTAATATAGAGTTAAATGCAACAGTAAGGCTATTTGTATCATCGTCAACATGAATATTAAAGTCACCTAGGATTGTATGCAATTATGTCATACTACAATGAACCTAGACTTTCAACTAAATGAATATATTATACATTTCCTGAAAGCTTGGATCCTAAGCAGTCATGGAAGCTTGGTTTCATATTTTTAAAACAAAGTTAGGGCTATGAAAATCCTCTTTGAACCTTTTTAATATTCAACTTTTCATAAAAGCAGGAATATGTTCACTGATTTTGGCCCGTTATCTCAGGATGAGAAGGGCTCTCATAGATAATGCACATATCAATGCAGAGCTTGGATTAATACGTATCCAATGAGACCCTGCAAGTCATTCTCAAACCTTGTGGAGACAAAAATGTCCAGGTGCTCATATGAACTCTACTTATTTAACTTGTTAAATGTCCACCGTTATGGGACTGTAGCTCAGGCCAGCTTTGTCCCTCAGCCTTGTTTCATACATCAATGCAAAGCTCAGACTGAGACATTTCCATAGACACCATGAATATCAATGTCAGACCTTGTTTAGACAAACAGTGACCAATAAAGAGATGTGAATTATGTGTTAAACGCCTATTGCAAAAAACACAACTGGTGGTTTCTAAGTTTTGACCTGCTTCAAAATGTCCATTGCTGTTCATTTCACCATTAATTAGTACAGGCCAAATGTAAGGGGAGAGAAACACAGCAGAATCACTGCAGAATCATGTCTGTGTGCAGGCTCTCACACTCACAGACACCCAGGCTGATGCAGCTGGCTTCTGTAGCCAGTAACACATTCATGTGCGTTGATATCTGGTAATAACTAACACATGTGTCAGTTAACCCGAGATCTCAACATTCACAGACAGTCGGGGTATATTAGTTTTTGAACTTCATTATTGGCTTAACATGTATTAAATTGGACATATTATACATTTCCTGAAAGCTTGGATCCTCAGCAGTCATGGAAGCTTGGTTTCCTATTTTCAAAAAAAAGTTAGGGCTATGAAAATGCTCTTTGAACATTTTTAATATTCAACTTTTCATAAAAGCAGGAATATGTTCACTGATTTTGGCCCGTTATCTCAAGATGAGAAGGGCTCTCATAGATAATGCACAGCTTGGATCAATGTGTATCCAATGAGACCCTGAAAGTCATTCTCAAACCTTGTGGAGACAAAAATGTCCAGGTGCTCTTATGAACTCTACTTATTTAACTTGTTAAATGTCCACCGTTATGGGACTGTAGCTCAGGCCAGCTTTGTCCCTCAGCCTTGTTTCATACATCACTGCAAAGCTCAGACTGAGACCTTTCCATAGACACCATAGACAATATCAATGTCAGACCGTGTTTAGACAAACAGTGACCAATAAAGAGATGTGAATTATGTTTTAAACGCCTATTGCAAAAAACACAACTGGTGGTTTCTAAGTTTTGACCTGCTTCAAAATGTCCATTGCTGTTCATTTCACCATTAATTATTACAGGCCAAATGTAAGGGGAGAGAAACACAGCAGAATCACTGCAGAATCATCTCTGTGTGCAGGCTCTCACACTCACAGACACCCAGGCTGATGCAGCTGGCTTCTGTAGCCAGTAACACATTCATGTGCGTTGATATCTGGTAATAACTAACCCATGTGTCAGTTTTTGTAACTGTTTTATTGTGAAAATACTTCCAGTTAGCTTTCGCCTGTGGTTAAAGTTTATTTTGAAAAGCTATTCCGGAAGGGATCACCGAAATACCAACAGTAGCTTGACTTCAGGTTTTACGGAAAACACGATTACAGCCGTTAAAATGTATTAAATACAAAGTCATGAAAGAAATGAGGAGGAGAAAAGGCGTGTGGAAGTAAGCAATGAATGTAAATGTCGAAATCCTCTGTTATGTGCGATATCAGACATTGGTGAAAGGAGGGTTAGATTACATCACAGCAAAGGGGGATGCAGGCAGGCGGGAAGAACGAATGTGTGTCGGGCACTTCTCTACGGCCCGGACTGCGAGAGGAAGCTGCAGCTTCTCTCCCCCCAACTACCTTCTGTTTGTTTTATTACCGCGCCACTTCATTAAAGTACGCATTTGAACCTCCTTATTTTAAGTTTCTCTCCTGGACGCGAGGACAAGGAATATCCTAATAGTAGCCCTGCTAGGTGATCAAATCCAAGCAGTGTGTATTATAAGAACATGTAGCTGTGCCTGTGAGTTTTCAGCATTCAGGATTCTTCATCATAGTAGCATGTAGCTGTCCACTTTCAGTATTCTTCATCATTGTAACATGTAGCTGTGCGTTTTCAGTATTCTTCAACCTAATTCTTCATCATTGTAACATGTAGCTGTGCGTTTGAGCATTCAGGAGGATAACAGAGACGAGTAAGCAGGAGAGATGCCTTCGCTGCCATGCATCAGGACTGAGTGAGCCGAAAAGGGCTTCTGCACTCTTTTATTTATATATATATATATATATATATATATATATAGGTTGTTGCGGCAGAGTCATTCTTTGGTGGGGGCTCTAAGGCCCCCCTCTGCCTCCGCGCGTCCTTTTGTGAATGGGTCAGATTAACAGAGGAAGAATTCACAGCAACCATTGGTAAGGTTATAACAAATATGCTGATTGAATGGCAAAAGATACAATAACACAACTTCACGAAGTAATCCGGATTACCCCGGCTCTTGTTCCTCCCGCCGGGAGATCTAACTTACTTGTCTTGTCAGCCGGAGGAAGAAGAGAGTGAACACACAAACACAGACAGGAGATACAGAGGTACCATGGGGAGGAGCCGGGGGAGATTCTCCTCCCACAGAGCCCATCCTGCAGCATTTCAGAAACTCTAGTTGTGTCTGAAGAATATTCCCTTGTTCACAAAGATATATACAAAGGTTTAATTTTCTCATATTTCCAGCTCCTGGTTACACAGTGGCTTATTATTAATAAAAAGTAATTAAACCCACACATATACTATTCAAGATATGTAGACTTCCCTGAAACATGACATGCTAGAGATCTTAAGCAGAATATACTCTCATCCACCTAGCGCCCTATCCTGCATACCTACACCTCCCCCACAGAGAAATATAACCCTGTTTACTCCAACCAGCCCAGAATGTTTATGGCCATTTTAGTCCTCACATTTATGAAAGGATAAAACCGAGAAATCAATATAAAACACAAACACAGGTATTGTTTTGAGCAATAATCCCATCTAGCTTCTGCTAGACACACTTCTTCCCCAAACATCTTTAACGAACACACATCTTTATCATTAACAGAAGTCGATTGTTCTTCTTAGCTTAAGGGCTTCTGTGAACTTCCTTTCACCTCGAAGTCCGCTTTACTGGACTGAATACATTTATTGATAATTCAGAAGGACTATTGTCTCTCTTAACTGTGTGACTCAATTCTGAAGGCTTGTTATGGGTCTGCCTGTCATGCATCATTAACTACAAGAATGTAACTGCATTAAATCTGAGGAAAATCCCCCCCTGGCTTCCCCTGTCACTTGCCCAGAGTATTGATAATTAATAGAGAAACTCAAGGGGCCTCCTTGGAAATTGCAACAAGACTTTCTGCCATTTCAAATGTAACACACTTCTTAAATATCAGATGATAATAATCTTCAAGGTGTGGGAGGAGCTTATTCGTCTGAGTTTCTTGAAGCTACCGTATGTTCCCGTAAGCAGGTAAATTGCCATGTATTTTCTTAATCCTATGTTTGACCTTTGTAATAACCCCAATAAAATGTTCATTACAAATTGTTATGTTGTCTCCTTATTTATTTACAATTCAATTGTTCCCTTAATTAATTTCAAGTGGGCCGCCATGTTAGTTTCAAGGCATGAGGAGGAGTAAGCACGTGGGCGTCCGTGAGACTGACCGTTGAGCGGCCCGACCAAGCAAGGAGGCAGAGAGTTCAAACATAACCCGGTGTGGGCATTTATTACTCCTTGAGGTACATGACACATCCTCAATCTTACTGTTTCATGTGAACACAGTCACCAGCAACAAGGATCTCACACACACTACCTGTCCACTGACAGGGAAACCAGAGCCTAAATACACACACACTAATCAGGCAAATAACACAGGTGAGGGGGGAGGAGACAACACAGGGCACCAGGTGAATCCAATCACCAGCCACAGACAAAACAGGAGGGGAAACACTTTCAAACTAAACCACATGTGCAATATTACAAGGCCCGAAGCCGTCAGTTCACAGTGACAAAGTTACCTTTGTCACAGCGTCCATTTTAGGTTACAACCTGCAAAGGGTTTGACGGTTAGGATTAGAATAATAGTGAGGAGGAGAGAGTATCAGGCAGTGAATTATAAGGGGCTGCCAGAGAATGAACCTGCCACAGAAATGAGAACATGGGGCACTCGCTGAGTCAGGGAAGAAAGGGTTTGAATCCTGCTGCCAAGACGGCTACAGGACTGAATGCACTGGCTATCCTTGCTCTCCACCGAGGCAGATCCAATTCCCACCTTAGACCCCAAGAACAATTAAATGACGTTGAGTGATAGCTACCATAGTAGTGTTTTCACTATCACTCACATATAACAATTATAATACACATCTTCAGTAGTAAACCCATGAGTCTTTGATTATTTCGGCTTATTATAACTAAACAATCTCACCCCAGGATAGCCCTGAAAGGTGATCAAATCCAAGCAGTGTGTATTATAGGAACATGTAGCTGTGTGTGTGAGTTTTCATCATTCAGGAGGATATGCAGCTATACACGTGAGCAAGAGATGCATTCGCTGCGCTGCATCAGGACAGAGTGAGCCAGAAAGGGCTTCCACACGCTGTTTATATAGAGGTGTAGGAGGGGCTTATTTCCCATGTAACTGTCGTGGTTCTCAGAGATGACACAGATGAAGGTGGGCCAGCCCTGGGCAATCCCCCAGTTCTGGGGGGCGATGTCTCAAGAGGCGGGTGCAATCGGGGCGTTACCCACTCTGGGCCGTCCTCTCCAGGCTTGGCTCCTGAGAGGGACAGGCTGAGACAGGGGCTGCGTCTCAGGTCGACTATTTTAATTTCCTCTGTATCACCGGAAGTTGATTTGTCTGCGCCATCTTGAGTAGCGTCTATTAGAGCAGGGGTTCCCAACCTTTATTGTGCCAAGGACCGGCAGATACATTAAAAAAAAATCGCGGATCGGTTGTCAATTTTAACTGATTTTAATATTTACTCACCACCAGCAGGTAGCAACAGAGGCTAATTGTATGTAACAGCCTGAAAAAATACTAGAACAATATGCATCCAAAACATATGAACAACGTTTAAGAAAGAACCGGTGTCATTTTTTGGTTTTTCGGAAAAACGGAAAACCAAAAAACCGACGTTATTCAGTTTTTAAACCAAAACGGGAAAACAGATAAATCAACGTTTTGGTTTTGATTGTATGATTTACGGATAATCCATCGAATCCTGGGAAAACGAGGAGAAGGCGCATTATGAAGGTGGGGTGTGTGTGTGTGTGACATTTTATCATATTTTATTTATGCATTTCCATATGCATGAGTTATACAATATAATATGCCATCACTTTTCAGGCCTGGAAGAGGAGGAAGAGGAGGGAGAAGGCCAGGTTATCAAACTGAAGGCAGAGGTGGCCAACTTAAACAAATGTGGGGGTAGAGGCCGTGGACTCAGCCTTTTTCCCTCGGTGCACCGTACAAGTTAGACGGCTAATATGGCCCCCGGGCCCCCGCTAATCATGTTTTTATCATGTTATTATTATGTTTATTATGCATATTGTGTATACTGTTTTTGTAAAAATCATGTGATAATTAAATAAATAAAACAACTTTTAATAACGTTTAAGGTTCCCAGGGGTTGATACAGTGCCAGGTATCAGACTATTTAAACAAAGTTTACCCAGGATTCAGACACCTTCCCTGGCTTGTAAAATGCGGTGATGCGCCCTGGAGGTATCAGACTATTTACACAAAGTTTACCCAGGATTCAGACACCTTCCCTGGCTTGTAAAATGCGGTTATGCGCCCTGGAGGTATCAGACTATTTTAAACAACTTTTCCCCGCCTTTGAAACACTTATTCCTGGGTTTTAGCCTGTCATTTTTGCAAGATATCATTTAACATTGAAGCTCTCCTGGAAATTGACATTCTGTCCATCTCCAGGAGAGCTTCAATGTTAAATGATAGGCTAAAAATCTCTTCCAAACGTTTAAAAACACTTTCCCCGACAATTTAAACATTATGTCTGGCTTGTAAAGTGCAGTGGTCGTATCAGACTATTTAAAGGGTTACCAGGGCGATGAAAACATCCTCCACAGGAGGGTGGGTGGCAGGGTGGGATTTTCACGGCGGCCATGACGGCCATGGCCGTCGTAGCCCCTCGGTCTGGCCGTTATGCCCCACACATAATTGTATGTCCTACGGCCACCATGGCGTTTGGGCCCCTCACACTGTTAAAAGTTGCTTTAAAAGCAGTGGTTTCTGAACTGCATTATGCTGCGTGTGAGAGAGATTTTCTTTTCAGCAATGTAGATGGAAGGAATGGAGGCTGGAGTCCGCTTTATATCAAACACTGAGTTTAATGAGAGCCAACGGCCGTGAGTGAGCTCAGAGCGTTTACACAACATGCCATGAGAAAACCCTCCAACTCACTAAAGCATTACACAGAAAACACAGACGATCTACCGGAGAATCCGGGAGGGGCCTCTATTTCGCGCGTCTTCTGATCGATAATTACAAACACATGGATCAAGAGACAAAGACAGTCTGTTAAAGTCCTCTGGCAGTTAGTCACAGTCCCCCAACAGGAAAGCGGAACCTTTAACCCTTTAACCTTTAAACTCTTAAACCCCTGCTCTAAGTTATAGCAGACCTATGTGAAACACAAAATGCTTTTTGGTACAAACACATAAACAAAAATATTTCCTTCACAGATCCACGCTTTTATCAATTCATTGATAACCAATTAACATTAGTCTAAGAATATTTTCAGTCACTACTTGAATCAAATAAAACGTCCTCAGAGTTGGGTGGATTCCTCATTACATTAATTACATCAAAAACAGAATAAGATTGGAACAGCCAATCACAATGGTTGATACAGACAACCATAATAGAAAAATCATCTTTCTTCAGTGTTTGATTTCTTTTGTCAAAAAGCACAATAATAACACATGTGCAATACAAAAATATAATAGTAAAATATATGTTTCAAAAACAAGATCTTTTATCATTTATCCCTCAGTTAATCTCATTCATCAAACACAAATTCAAATTCAGCTTACATCTTTAAAGATTTACTTTAAGGTAATTACTTATTAAAACACAATTAGAATGTAGGATTATAAGAAATCCAATTGAGGTATAAAATCAGAATCAATAGGGATTCAGTTAAAAATTCACAGTTAAGGTATACATTCACAGTGATGAATCGATCAATCTGTAATCTGTAAAGCTACAGTGTCCTCCATTTTTAGCATTACTTTACGTTTACTTCAATACACTTATTCAAGAGTAAGGCACTTTACTACATACATTTTATTCAAATACATTTGTTCAAAAATCTGAAAAGGAGAAGTCAGACATTTTATTGAAAACAACCTGAGAAAGGAAAAGTCAAAACATTTATTCTTAACAACCTGAGAAAGGAAAAGTCAAAACATTTATTCTTTATTCTGAGTGTCAACTTTAATCAATTTATCAATCGCTGAAAGGAGGTACCCAAGGTA
The DNA here is from genome assembly GCF_902827115.2 of Pseudochaenichthys georgianus. Taxonomy (NCBI): domain Eukaryota; kingdom Metazoa; phylum Chordata; class Actinopteri; order Perciformes; family Channichthyidae; genus Pseudochaenichthys; species Pseudochaenichthys georgianus. The sequence goes on along the minus strand of NW_027263030.1, from coordinate 67,726 downwards.
CCGGAACTGCCACGGAGACCCATGGGTCTGGAAGCTCGGCGTCGTACATCAACATTGTGTCATCTACAGTAGAGTACCCCACTAGCCTCTGTGGGGCCTGGAGGGTAGTCTTGGCGACCCTGCGTATGGCTAATTTAATTACAGTGATCAAACAGGTCACTAGGATTAGCACAACCAAGATAAACACTGCAACAGTAACAACAAATTTAACCAACCCCGCTCCCCAGGACCCAAGAGTTCCGCTTAAATCCCCAAGTGTAAACCCATGAGTTTCATGCAATGCTTTTATCCCCTTAGCTGTGTCCTGGACCATATCCGTAACTTCAGGTGTGGCGTCAGAGACAAAGGAACAGCACTCTGCACCAATTACTTTACATGCGCCCCCCTGGGCAGCTAAGAGGAGGTCCAGCGCCATGCGATTCTGTAGTGCTACTGTCCTAACTTCCTGCAGTTCTTTATGTTCCGCTAACATCGCGATACTTGATACATTTAGATGATGCTCCACTACTTTGGACAATGCCATGATTTCCTGCTGACTAACATAAATGCCGTACCAAGGCAAAAATAGGCTCGCTACCTGTTGTCCTTTTGTAATGGACCTGCTGTTCCTGTGTAGAGAGGGAAGTATCGCTGCAATCTCATTTGCCTCTACTTTACGGATTAAAGGAATTAGGTAGGCTAGATAACAGGTGCCATAAAAAACGTCATATGGTACGCAGCCATAAGCCCGGTCGCCACAAACTAAGTAAACTCTCTGTGGGAGGGGAATTCTAGCTAATGTTACCCTCATTATGGTATTACAGTCGCTGTGTCCCACATCCGGAGAGGTGTGAGATCCTGCTTCATTCTGGAAACAGATGGACACATTCTTCCATTCGTGTACTGAAATTGGCGGGACATATACTGAACAGTCACGTGTAGGGGCATTGCCCAAGGGTATTGGTTTCGTGCAATCATGTATTTTAACCTCAACGGAGTTCACTGTTCTGGAGCCAAACCAGGGCACAACTGTTACCAAAGCTTCAACCAGCAAAGATGCCAGGTGTGGTTGTTTTGTGCATGTTGGACTTGTGGAATTAACCGAACAATTAGTTTGTACCAGAGCTAACTGGAATCTGTATTCAAAAGCTAGGTTAATGTATTTCTTCACATATATTAGTTTTAAAAACATCAATCGTTTGAAACCGTCAGGCAGATAATTTGTATTTACTGTCTCAACAATGAGAGAGACCAGACCCTTGTACTGTAACGGTTTATCAGAGTCTGTTGGGTATGACGGAGTATAGCAGTCCTCAGCCTCATCGCTAATCCTAGAGTAAATTTCGTTCCAGTTGATTAATTTATAGTCTGCTCTTGCAAACGGGATTGGGCTAAACATGGGAGAATGCATGGATTCTGGCATATTTTGGCATAGCCAACAGTTGCTAATATTACGTTCATGGGCGTAGTCTAACATTAAGTTTACTGCAGAATTAGTTTTAGTTTGTTTAAAAGGAGCGATTAAGGCCTTTTTTGAAGAATCTACCTCACCTCCTGAGTGTTTACTTGGAGTGGATGGAACATTTGTTTTTTTCTCTGGTTCAGACAGGTCGCACACAGCAGCACCTGGGTCGGAAACCTGGTAAGCTGGTTCCCTATCTCTACATGTTACTTCATCCCTTATCATTGCCTTATACTGCTCTCTAGTGCAACACCACAGTTCTGGGGGCATGTTTTCAATGATGTCGAGTGCCACTCTCACCCCTCCCGACGCCACTCCGTCCGTACGGTACTGGTCCATTGGATATAAGTCCCATGTTGACCCATCTGAGGGCACATAATATACAATAATACAGTTAGATGAATCACATATTGAAGCTGGACAGTTAAAAGAAACAGTCTCTGATTTGTGATCAGGGAGGGAGACAATCCTCCTGATTCTTCCTCCTTTTCTTTTTCGTTGTGTCTCTCGCACCATACTGAGTGTCTGTGTGGTGATTGGATACAACCTGTCCTTGTCGCTAGGCACTGATTTGCCCGTTGGTGTCGTTTTGCCCTCAGGGTCTGGGCCCTGAGTGGTCAAGTCGTCTGCGTTCGTAGATAAGAGCACCTTATTTTCTTCCTCAGATGGGCGAGGTCCCTCGCCACCTGTCGTTGGGATTTCCACAGCTCCATCTAGCAGGGTGACCTTGGCCAGGTACAGAGAACCCAGCATGACGATGATGATGACTGCCTTCACACGCCAGCATCCGGTAGAGGGGAGAGACGACATCTTGTAGCGTGAATCCACTCCGGTCTCCCTTGTACCCTCAGCGCTGTTCTGGTCACTATTAACACCTGGAAAGGACCTTTCCACCTGGGAGACAGAGCATCTTTTTCAAGAGATTTGATTAGTACATTATCACCAATCTGAAATGGGTGGGTGGGCTCCTCTCCCGGCTGGGGAAGCCTGTCAGCCACCTGCCTGTGAAACTTTCTCAACATGTCAGTTAGATATTTGACATAGTTAGTCATGTAATCCTCTGTCCACAAAAGAGTGAGTTTGTGGGGTGTTACTGGGGGGCTAGATCCTGCGAACATTACCCTTCCCATCAATACCTCGTGTGGGCTAAGCCCTGTCGTTGCATTTGGTGAACTTCTGATGGAGCACAGAACTAGCGGCAGTGCGTCTACCCATTTTAGTCCTGTGGTCAACATTGTTTTAGTGAGTTTCTCCTTTATAGTCAAGTTCATTCTCTCAACCTGGCCTGAGCTCTGTGGGTGATAGGGAACATGCAATTGCCATTTGAACCCTAACACTGTAGCTAGACTCTGGGTTATCTTAGAAACGAATGCTGGACCTCTGTCACTGTTAATCCCTGTGGGCACACCAAATCTAGGAATAACATCTTTGAGAAGACACTTTACAACTGTTCTAGCGTCTTCTTTTCTGGTAGGGTAGGCCTCTACCCATTTGGAGAACTGGCACACTATTACCAAAAGATATTTGAATCCTTGGCATGGTGGCATATGTGAAAAGTCAATTTGCATATTTACAAAGGGCCCCGAGGGGGGTGGTAAGTGTTCATGCTGAATTTGACCACTTCTTCTTCTTGTCTGCTGGCATATCATACATCTGTCTACAAGGGTCTGTGTAGCTAGTGTAATGCCTGGAGCAAACCATTGGGACTTTATAATCCCATTCATCCCTCCTTTTCCTACATGTGATTTGCCATGTGCAACATGTGCCAAAACATGGAGGAACGAACGTGGACAGACCATCCGTCCGTCTGGGTGGAGCCACAAGCTGGACTCAGCGTCAAGTGTACAACCTCGTCTTAGCCATAAATCTTTCTCCCTAACATCAGCGCGGGCTTGCATGTCCGCGACATCATTAAAGGAAGGCAAAGAAATGGGTTCTGCGGGTTGTGTCAAGGGGCATTGGAGCACCACAGAAGAGGAGGAAACTGCTGCTTGTTTAGCCGCGGTGTCGGCTAACGCATTTCCACGCGAAATAGGATCATCAGAATTTGTGTGAGCAGCGCACTTAACCACTGCTAGCTGTGTAGGGAGCATGATAGCGTCTAATAGCTGAGCTACTAACGCATGATGTTGAATAGGCTTACCGGCCGATGTTAAGAAACCGCGCATTTTCCACAAGACACCAAAATCATGGCACACACCAAATGCATACCTGGAGTCTGTGAAAATGGTTGCAACTCTATCTTTAGCCAAAATACACGCCCTCAGCAGAGCATACAACTCTGCAGCCTGAGCCGACGTGCCATTTGGCAAGGCCCGGCTTTCTAAAACTTCCCAGTCATTCACAACAGCATAGCCTGCTAAGTGTACTGTGTCAGACGGCCTGCTCGCAGACCCGTCGGTGTATAGAATCATATCTGAATTAGGGATAGGAGTTTGCAACATATCAGTTCTGGGGGAAGAAGATATGTCAATCGTTGTGACACAGTCATGTGTGATTTCAAAATCTGGAATCGGTACCAGCGTAGCTGGGTTTAGAGGGGGAGAGCGTTTAAGTGTGATGTGTGGGCTTGAAAGAATTATCGCTTCATAACCAGAGCGCCTTGCTGCTGTCATATGCTGAGTAGCAGAGGTGTTCAGAATATGTAAAACTGCATGTGGAGCATGTACTACACAGTCACTGGCCAGTACAATGGGAGAGGATTGCTTGATAACAATTGCAACTGCGGCCACTGCTCGCAGACATGACGGCATACCGAGTACCACAGGGGAGAGTCGAGATGAGTAGTATGCAACAGGCCGGAAATTAGAGCCATGCTTCTGTACCAAGATGCCCGTTGCGAAGCCCCCCTTCTCATGGACATGCAGGTGAAACGGCTGATGGTAATCAGGGAGCCCCAGGGCCGGAGCTGATGTCAGGGCTCGCTTTAAGTCCTGAAAGGCTGTGTGCATGTCCTCAGACCATTGAACAATGTTAGGAGCAGCCTGCAGAGTGGCAGCACGCAAGACCGAGTCCATTGCAGCGTACTCGCATATCCAGTGTCTGCAATAGTTAGCCATGCCCAAAAAAGACAGCATGTCTTTCTTTGTGCGGGGTGGTGCCACTTTGTTCAAAAGGCAAATCCTTGCTGGCGAGAGGAGTCTGTGTCCATCCCTCAGAATGTGACCCAGGTATGTGACCTCAGTCTGGCAGTACTGCAACTTAGCCAGGGATGCTCTGTGTCCGCATTCAGAAAGTCTTTTCATGAGCAGAATGGAGTCGATGCGACATGCGTCCATGTTGGGAGAAGCCAGCAAGAGATCATCGGCATACTGAAGCAAGGTACTACCTCCTGTAAGGACCAAAGTGTCCAGATCTCTCTTAACCGCTGCTGCGTACACCGTAGGCGACTCGACGTACCCCTGTGGGAGGCGCGTGTATGTGATTTGTTTACCTTTAAAAGTAAATGCAAACAGATACTGGCTGTCTGGATGCAGAGGAACAGAGAAAAATGCTGAACACAAATCAATTACTGTGTAAAATTTTGAATCTGACGGCAAGGATGCAAGAATTGAATTAGTGTCAGGCACTATGGGAGCTGTCGGAATGACAATAGCGTTAATAGCTTGCAAATCTTGGACAAAACGCCACTCATCAGGGCGATTGTGCTTGGGAATTGGCAATATGGGAGTATTACAAGGACTACTTGTATATCTTAATACACCTTGATCGAGCAGAGACTGGATGACTCCTTCAATCCCCAAAATGGCTCTATGGGGTAAATTGTACTGTCTGATAGCTGGCAATCTGGCATTGGCTTTAAGTGTGACTCTGTGTGGAGGGGCTGAGCAAACAAACCCCACATGATTTTTGTGTTTAGCCCATAATGTGGCCGGAACCTCAGAAAAATCTGAAGGTGGTCCGTATTGTGTGGATCCGGGTGGCTGTAGATGAAGGAATGTGCTTTGAGGGAGAGAAGGTTGCTCAGAGAGACGCAGCATGTAATGCTCCTCCCCTAGGTTAATCAGATCGTGTGTGTGTGTGTGAGAAGCCTTTGTAGCTCTCAGCAGAGCATGGCAGTGAGCTGCCATGACCCCCACTCCTTCAGGGTCACTTCCTGAAGTGACCCCTATTGCGAGGTGAGGAATCGTGTCTGCAGCATAAAGAGCCTCTTGTTTGGTTGTGAGCCTCAGGGGCAATGCGCAACCCTGGGGTCCAATAAACATAAAGTTTTCACATTCCAACTGATCTGAGCTGTTGCAAAAACCTCTTACTGATAGTTTATAGTCGTCTGATGGGTTAAAAGCAGCTGTGCAGTGACAATTCAATACAGGCCTCATAAGGGACATTAAAGAGGCACACGCAGGGGAAATGCTAGCAATTTTCTGAATTCCTGTTGTTGAAAAAACAGAAATCATGTTGAAATCTGGAAATGACCAACAATAAAGGTTGTCCTGAGATGATTGAATGAATTGGACAGCTTGATAGACTTTGCTGTCAGGAATAGTCAAAAACAATCCATCTGGAGTGCAATGTATTGTTGCTTGTAATTTACAAAGCAAATCTCTGCCCATTAGATTAATAGGACTTCCATCTGAAATAATGAAAGAGTGTTGGACATGTGATCCTTCAATTGAAATATCAGTTTTCTCTGAAACGGGCTCGGACATAGGGATGCCAGAAACTCCCATTGTTGTAACAAAATTATTGGTTGGTTCACACACTTTTTCTTTCGTACGCACAGCTGATAATGTTGCTCCACTGTCAATCAAAATGTCTACCGCTTTACCACTGAAATCAACGGGCATAATCGGATCTTCACGCGGGCTATTGGAAAGGCGAATTGTTGCTGCTTGAATGGGGAAATGCTGTGAATTTGACCCTATTTCTTCTTCTTGGCACCTCTATCGTCTATTAAATTGACTTTGCTGACCGTTTTGCCCCTGTTGAGCCTGCCTGACATCTTGACTGGTCAGGGGAGGGGGGGGCAGTAATGCAGGGTGTTGGCGAGGGGGCTGGGGAAGAGCAGGCAAAGGTTGTGCGTCCTGCTGTGGTTGCCAGCGCCGTCTGCATTGTCCTGCCCAGTGATCTGTTGCGCCACAGACGTGACACGGCATCACCTTTCTGGGATTTCTATTCTGCTGCTGTCTCTGATTTTGATACTGCTGTGTGCGATGTTGTCCCTGAAACTGCTGCGAGTTATCCGCACTCTGATAAGCCTGTGTATTTGGAGGCAACTTTTGCGCAATTCTGGGGGTCAGAAATATCTGATTTTTGTACAACGCGCGTATTACTGCGAGGGTTGATTTCCATGTTTTAATTTGCCAATCCGGGGTAGCCATCATATACGCCTGAGCTGTTTCAGGGATTAAATTATGCAACAAAGTCTGTATGGCGAACAAATCATTGCCCTCTCTTTTAATGCCCGCATTATGATCCCAGGCTGTCATAAAGCGCTGGAGAAAGTCTGGGACTATTTCTGTTGGGTTCTGTACGCAAGCCGTCACCAGTGAAAAATCTGTGTGCGTTTTGGCGCATGCTTTGATTGCAATAGCGGCCATCGTTTCGATCCACATATCCCGTGTTTGTGTCTCAGGCCAGTCACCCGCAGGCGTACAGGCAGGGAATTTGAATTCCTCTTTACACGTCGACCAATCTGCTTTATATGTTAGGATTATCAGCTGTTTAACATCATGAACCAAACAGTTATAAACTGAGCAGACATTGGTCAACCACGACAGATACTCATCTGGGCTTTTAGTCGGACTTGGAGCGTGATTTGTGACATCCATCACCTCAGCGGGTGTCCAAGGCTTATAAACTGGAACATCTCCTATCAGTATTTTCGGTGCTGTCATAGCTCCAGTAGAATTATTATCCTGAGATGTTTGCAGTCTTGTGATAATTCTATGAGGAACATAGTTCTTAAAACTGGTGCCGTACGGCGTGTTTGGAGCGTGTAACATTTTCGTTGCGGAGCCAGAGGCCGGCGTGTGTAATGGGCTGCTCTCTGGCGTTTCCTCTTCACTGTCCGCTGCACTGTGTTCCTGCTGCTCCCTTTCTCTATACTGTCCTTCCTGATATGTCAAACGATTTTTATTCATGATAGCTGCAGCTGACATTAATAAATCGTCCTCGGAGTTTCTTGCCCCGGAATTTGAGAGTCCTATCGCGGGAATCATTTGTGTGCAGAGAGACACAGCCTGCTTCCCCTCCAGCAGCCCCGTGTCCGTTAAAATGGAAATTAATTGAGCTGTACTGGGAGATTTGCCTTGTCTTTTCAGCCAATCGTACATGACTGATTTCGCAATGGCTGTGACGTCTTTTCCGTGTCTTTGTTTAATTCTGGACATGTTTTCTGATTTAACATCAAAAGCAGCCTCTAGGCTAAGCAAATGACAAGTAGCTGCGCATTTAGAAACTCGTTCAATCAAAGCTTTGAGTTCAATGGAGCCTCGCTCGGTGCCAACTGACTTTTCATTTTTCCGCTCATCATAACCTCTTTTTTCTGCAATAGTCATCCAAGCTTTAACGCAGTCCTTCATGTACGTTGCATCCCAGGAGCAATTCGCCTCCTGTTCAATTAATTTGAACGCTTGCCACAGTACCATCATGTCAAAAGTGCCCGTTAACGGCCAATCAAACAGAATCTGTCCTTTTTGACTATTCTGTTGCGAGTGCTCACAAAGTAACGATGTGAACGGCATAACTTTAGTCCAATCCAAGCTTCTTCCGACAATTCCTGACGGCATATTAGGGGAAAACATGTGCGTGTAGTGGCTGTCTGTAATAGGATTCTTTGTAAGTGTCTTGGTGCGTGAAATATTGTCCCGCTTACGGAGACAGTATTACCCATGTTTAACGGTTAGTACAATAAAACAAACACTGCAATTAGACAAACAAACATAAAAACTCTCAACAACTCAGCCCGACAAAAACTCTTCCAGCCTATTTTAATCCGAATTAGGGAGACTTTCAGAGGGGCCACTAATTATGAGCCCTCTATCCTCATAATTCTCGTGTATCTGCAAACACAGCCAAATTCAGCAATTCATACAACATTCTCAAACCACACATTGGGCACTTTCTTTAGTTCAAAAGCGTAAATAATTGCGGATAATGCTGTATGCTCCTTTTTTCTGCATGCAGCTCTCCCCAGGGGGCGGAGAATCGGCACCTCAGCAGAAATGCTATTTATCCTCTGAAAGCTCCTAAATTCGGCGATTTGTTTAAATACAAATCTTGCGACATTGCTCTAATTCAGAAAATCCACTTTGCTGGTGCATCTCTCAAAAGTTTCTCTGAATATTTGTTGTGTGTAATTGCCTGGTGAGTTAATTCCAAGAAGCACACACAGAGGAGATCGATGAAATTCGATATTCCTAGGTTATCATTAGCCCCAAATATTCTCATAGTTTTCACATAAGCCGTGTTTGCTCGTAGACACCTGTCCCAGCAACAAACACGGGGAAATCGGCCAGGACAATATCCCCTTGACACCGATTCCCGAGGTTATAGATTAGCCTCCAGATGTAAATGAGTAGAGAAACCCAAAAAAATGCAGCAGCTCAGTTCTCTCAGGTAATTTTAATACACCGTTGATCTCAAACGCTGGCGAGTCAATCTCAAAGTAGAAATGTACTCACCAATGTCTGAAAGATCTGAAGGTGCCTGTCCGTGACGCCAATCTGTGAGAGAGATTTTCTTTTCAGCAATGTAGATGGAAGGAATGGAGGCTGGAGTCCGCTTTATATCAAACACTGAGTTTAATGAGAGCCAACGGCCGTGAGTGAGCTCAGAGCGTTTACACAACATGCCATGAGAAAACCCTCCAACTCACTAAAGCATTACACAGAAAACACAGACGATCTACCGGAGAATCCGGGAGGGGCCTCTATTTCGCGCGTCTTCTGATCGATAATTACAAACACATGGATCAAGAGACAAAGACAGTCTGTTAAAGTCCTCTGGCAGTTAGTCACAGTCCCCCAACAGGAAAGCGGAACCTTTAACCCTTTAACCTTTAAACTCTTAAACCCCTGCTCTAAGTTATAGCAGACCTATGTGAAACACAAAATGCTTTTTGGTACAAACACATAAACAAAAATATTTCCTTCACACTGCGTTCACAACGGACGCAATGCGGATATTCTCATCGCTCTAACCCAGGGGTGGGGAACCTTTTTCCTCTCAAGGGCCATTTCAATTTTTTCAACATCCTCCGAGGGCCATACAAATGATTGACCTCTGCTTAAAAATCACAGCCCATTCATTTGGCCTTTCTTTCATGCTGTGCAAAGAAAAAGCAACTTCTTAGTCCAGATATCTTGCCATGACTCGCGCATGCATGCACGTGCACGGTGTGGCATGACTACCAAACAGAAAGATATGGACACAATATGTGTGCAAATGTATTTAGTTTCCTATCCATATGGACATTATTTAAGTGGGAGGGACCTAATCCCCTCTAGGGGGGTCCGGGGGGCATGCTCCCCCGGGAAGGTTTTTTTTAAATATTGAAGTTAAAAGCATCAATTTGGTGCACTTTGAGAGAAAAATGAAGAGATCTATGGAAAAATCTCTCAACACCCATATGAAACAGAACTGTGAGCAGATTTACTTTTTCTTTATGGATATTTTACAAATCACTCTCCTTTCAAACTGTATTCTTGTTTATTAATAACAACTTTTGTTTACTGTCATATAGTATTTTATAGCCTACCTGTTTACTTTATTCTCCTGTTTTTTTATAACTATAATGATCATATAAAGATGTGCCTTTACCTCACTGGTTGGAGAAAACGCTTCTTATATTCGTTAGCATAGCTAGCTAACCAGATGCTAATAACAACAAAGTTATTGACTGTATGATCAGTATGACAGATGAACAGATCGCCACTGGGCTTACAACTAAAGACACAGCCACGCAAAAACTGCAGCATATGTACGGATTTATGGATACTGCAATTTTTGAAGTCCCGTAGCGGCGTTCTGGTGCTCTCCGTCAGAACTGCACCCCTGTCAGACGAGACATATACCACGTGATGACACGTTAGGCTCGTGTTGTGTTCAAGGACCATGACCGTTGCCAGGAACAACAGGCACTCGCTTGTTTAATTATTTTGCGGTCAAGATTTCTTTAACTGTTTGCGTGTGTTTATAAATTACCTCGAGGGCCATACCAAATGGTCTCGCGGGCCGTATACGGTCCGGGGGCCGGAGGTTCCCCACCCCTGCTCTAACCGCTGGAGTTTCACCGCGGCTGTCAGCTGTGTTTACTCCTGTCATTCAAACAGGACGCGCTGGAGAGGGGGCGGGGCTTATATCCATGTAAATACTGTGGTGGAAACCAACTACGACCAAATTAACCTATGTTACCGTGATTTAATTGTAATACACGTTTCAAAATGATGCCGAAGTAACTAAATACTGATAACGGTTAGTAAAAACCATGCTTTAATGCTTTGACAAGTGTGCAGACAAGACGGCATGCAACAACCTTTTAAAATGCGCGTTTTGTGAATGGAGATTGGATCGATCAGGCTAAACCAGGGGTCAGCAACCTTTTTGACCAAAAGAGCCATTTTGCTCCTTTTTCCAAAAAATGTTTTGTCTGGAGCCGCAAAACATATTAGTTTTTTATTGTTATATCAGACAAAATCTACAGTATTTTTGCATTCATTAGGCTATTTATTACATGATATAAAACTGTTAACCTTTAATAAGAAACAAAGAACTCTTATAAGGAGAATTAAAAATAATACACAGGCCTACTTTAAAATAAATTAAACACAGCACTTGGGGAGTCCTCTGCACATTTGAAGGGGAAAAAAACATTAAAATGGGCCCACTTTGAAATAAATTAAACATATAGCTGCACCCTAAAAAGAGTTAAAGGTAGGGTAGGTAAGAAACCAGCTCGAGTGCGCTAGAATTTGAAAGTACACAACCGGAAAAAATATGCCTCTTCCTTCAGACTTTCTTACAGAGTCCCTCCTCCAACACACACGAACGCGCACATGACCAATGAGGGCACGAGATAAGTTTGTGCACAGATGGAAGGCTGACAGGCAGGTAGGCCATCCAGTTATTTTAGCCGGGCCGGCTCAGATGATTGGTCGTGCTTTTTACAGCGCTACGACTTCCAGAGATTAATTTTTGTATGTATTTATTGTCAAAGCATTTAATATATTCATTGCTATCGGGACGTTAAGAGCATTCCATGGAATATAACAAAAAGTGCTTTCTGAAATAAATGACATACCCCATTGAATTATGACTGAAGATCGTCAGCTGTCTTCCTCTCCCGTGTTGTTCCTCGATACGTAAAGGCTGCAGCACCGTTGACAACTTCTCTCTACATATCAAACATACCGGTAACCCAGCATCGTTTGCTGTGAAAGCATATAACTATGTCGACACAGAATTAAATCCTGTGTTCCCCCGGTACTTTTCTTTGATTTATCCATAGTTCGCTCATCGAGCCGGGGGTCAGGTTATTCGTCTCCAAGAAAAGGCTCTCGCGCGGGACCGTAGCAGGATGTGACGCATATTTTAGTTGACCTAATTAAAACCGTTTTGTTTTTTATGTATGTGTCACAGTATCACCTCAAAATACAAGATACGAAACATTTTCAACCATGCAACAAAATATAAATAGTCCTACAAATACTTTTATTTTATTTCCTTCTTATTTTTGTCTAAATTCAAGGGAGCCAGAGCAGAGGGATTAAAGGGCCGCATGCGGCCCGTGGGCCGCGGGTTGCCGACCCCTGGGCTAAACTAACGTTGTAGCTGCTCCGTCCACACTCACAACAACATCCTAAAGACAGAATTAAAGCAGCGACTGTATTCGTCATGACAGAGACAGTCTGTGGTTTGTACTTGTTTAACTTTTGTCTAGTTTCTGAACAGATATGAGGAGCTGTGAGGAGTTGATTAAAGAGACACACACACACTTTTGCATTTCAAAGTATTGCTTGTTCATACAGTTGGATGTTGGAGCTTCACTGTGCACTGCTAAATGATGTATGTGCAGAGTTTGACCCTTGAAGGCTGTTTCTTCTGCTCTGAAATGGAATATATTTGTTACATATTAATAGAATTTTTGATTTCATTTCAGATTTGTGAATGGGAGAAGTAGTAGATGGAAAACATACCAAACACTAATTATCCAAAGTAAAGTATTTAATTTTATATACGGTAATACTAAGGAGGCATAGGCCTATATGATGATACGATTATTGATATTAAAAAAGTGAATTTATTTATATGTAAGCTCCAAATCCAAATGTTTTCCTCAATGGCCTTTGTGCCCTGGCATGTGGCCTTTGCGCGCTGAAAAAAATTGTGACACCAAAGGCCAAATGGCCTTGCCCCTAAAATGACGAAAATCCAAGCCTGGTGGGTGGTGCTGTGAATAAGGACGAATATGGATACCGATGGGCGGACGATAAAGCACCGCAAAATCCACTACCTTTAAGTGTTACCAGGGCCATGAGAAAATCCTCCACAGGACGGTGGGTGGTGCTGTGAATAAGGCCGAATATGGATGCTGGTGGGCGGATGATAAAGCACCGCAAACTCCACTCCACCCCCCCTTAAGATTCACAGGGGCACGAGGTTCTTGAGGGTGTGATCATCTGGGTTTAGTCCGTGGGAGAGTGCTTAAGTCCGGTGGCCCAAGGTGCGCGAGGTTATGGAAGTACGCATGTCAGGGAGAGATGCTGGAGCTGCTTAGTCCGTCATTTGGGGGTCTTAGAGCGGCCACAGAGAGGTGCTTTTCCCGGTGTATGTCATGGAAGTCTGACATAGCCTGTGTCCTGTGAAATAGCCATGTCAAATCTTACTTTTAATAGGAATCTCTGTTTGACATATGTTCATAATGTGCTATTTATTCAGAAATAGCACATTCTGAATGACCCAGTGTACACATCGTTGTGTACCTCTGTGTCACAGCCCGCTGCTGCTGTCTCCCTGTATTCACATAACTTTTTCACACACTTATTCCTGGGTAAGAAAGCCATGTGCATCACCCTGGATCTCTGCCTGTGAGTGTGGGACTCTGCTTACAGCAGTGACTCTGCTCTACATTTCATGAGTCAAATGTGGATGAAATGGACAGATTCCTGTACATTTCATGAGTCAAATGTGGATGAAATGGACAGGTTTCAAGCTTCTTTCCTGGGTTACATAGTGCTGTGAAGCAGCCTGTCCTCTGGGTGGGAGAGCGAGGTGCTGGAAGGAGCTCTCTGGGTCACAGCCTGCTGCTCTCTCCCTGTATTCACGTAACTTTTACCCAGCTTTCACACACTTATTCCTGGGTAAGAAAGCCATGTGCATCACCCTGGATCTCTGCCTGTGAGTGTGGGACCCTGCTTACAGTCCGTCGTTTGGGGCTCTGTCACTTTGGGTAAAAGTCACCACTGTCAGACGTTTCCTGATAATGGACGTCCATTCTCTCTAAATAGGGTCAGGGTGGTGTGGAAATCAGCGACACCACGTCTAACAGGCAGAAGCAATCCAGTCGCAACAGGCAGATATACCCCTGGATTGCTCGAAGTCATGGAGGACACCGCTGTGAACGCCATAGGGGCCGAACTGGCACCTAGTGATGAGCTGCAGGGGGACTGTGAGGACTCGGGCCACGGCCGACATGGATGAGCTGGAGATGGCAATTGAAGTCACGGAGCTCCTCATGGGTCAAAAGCAACCCAACTTTCTCCGGCATCACGACTCCAGTGACTGCAGCATTTTAAATGCTGCAGCCATTGTCAGTGCGCAATCATCCTCCACCAGCAGGACATGGCCATCCTTCCATACCCCTGTATTGCTCAGGAACACCAAAGCTCGGCGTGCTAGACGGGCAGTGGCCCCCGTGGCTGGGAAGACGTCACCCACACCTCCCAGGCCCTCTGGTAGTGGGCGTGTGAATACAATGCGGCACATAACCCTTCCACCCAGCATGGAGGCGGTAATGACAGAGTACCGGGACTACAACGCGGGGATCGATCCAGACACAAAGTTGTCAGAAAATGTGCAGTCTAAAGTGAGCCGGGTCAAGCAAGTTCTACTATTTATGGGGCGAGACTCTCCCCGTCTGTCAGACTGGCTGTTCCTGAAGGACACTTCAAAGATCCGTGCCTGGCCACATGACCTGAGAGAAAACAGCAACCTTGCCGTCACGACTGTTGCCTTTTATATAAAAAATATACTGCAGTTTATGTGGTACCTGATGGACTCGCATGTAAATGCGAACTGGCTCAGTCGGTCTGACATGCACACCATAGTGCAGGAGTTGCAAGGTTCCCTGGTGTGTCTGCACAGGGAGGTGACAGTGCATCAGTTCCATGTGAAGAGGCGTAAGCTGGACAGCCTGCCCAGCTATGGTGATCTTGAAAAGTGTCTTTCTGCCTCTGTCAAGCGCATCATCCATGTCAAGTCACAAAAGACCGCCAAAACCTATGGAGAAGCGCAGTTGCACTGTACTACGGAGGAATTTGGCTGGGTCCAGCGGCGGGGGACGGCCCCTCAAAGAACCTCCACATGTTTCTCAACCTTGCATGGACTGATGTAGGGCTTCAGGGGTCGATTTCCCACACCCTGCTCCGCACTGCCCTGGCAGACACTGTGAGTTTGGTAATGACTGCACATGTAACTGTTACCCATTCCAGTTTTACTAATCATCCGTATCTTTCCAGGTGAAGAGATACCAGGACCCATCCAATCATGAGGTGCTCTCCCGGTTTATGTGCCACGACTTAAGGACGGCTAACCGGTACTACGCCTGCAACCCGGTTGCCCAGGCGACAATGGATGCACAAGCCGAGGCCGGGATATAACCTGAAGCAGCAGGTCCCTCCGCTGCCCCAGCTCCAGAGCCAAAGGCAAAGCGAAAGACATCCTCACACTATTTAAACAATGTTTCCCAAGTTTCAATCACTTTTTCATGGGTGGAAGTAAAGTCAAAGTGTTCGCACCTCCATGCGCACCGTGAGGGCCCGGGGACCCACACTTAAGCACACTGCCTCGGACAAAAGCCCCAAGTGAATGACTTCCATACAAGCGTGCCCCTGGTAATCTAACACTCTGAAGAATGTCTGGTAGTCATGAGTCTGCAGTTGGATGCTTAAGGGCGGACGATAAAACACCACAAAATCCACCCCCCCTTTAGGTTTACCAGGGGAACGAGGTTCTTGAGGGTGTGATCATCTGGGTTTAGTCCGTGGGGGAGTGCTTAAGTCCAGGGGCCTGGGGACTCACGGTGCGCAAGGTTATGGAAGTGCCGCTGTTGCTGGAGCTCTGTAGGCTGTCCTTTGGGGGTCTGTGAGCCGCCACAGAGAGGTGCTTTTTGCGGTCTGTCTCCTGTGAAATAGCCTGTTTGCCATTGTCAAATCTTGCTATTAATGAATAACTTTTAATAGGAATCTGTTTGACATATGTTGAGATTCTACTATTTATTCTGAATGACCAATTTTAATTCAAAACAGTCGAGGGGACCTTTGAAACTAATATACCCACGTTTAGCATGCTATTTTCGGGTTTAAATGTTATCTTATCAGCATGGATGTGTCTGTCTGCTGTCCGGGGGGGTCATGCAGAGGCATTTTCAGGCTTTTTTAAAATTAAAACATTACCCATGTTTATAACACTTTCTGCGTGTACAAATGGTGTGTGTCAGCCCTGGTTGTATTTGTACCGAAATTAAAACAGTTTTCCTGACTTTAAACAGTAACAATACCCATGTTTTGAACACTTTTCCTGCGTTAGTCATTTCTCTGTGAGGGAATGGTCTAAGGGCCCCAATTTTGGGCCAGTTTTTATCCTGCAGCCGTTGTCTACACGTGTATCACAACGGCTTATTTTTAGTGTGCCGTGGCAAAAGCGGTTAGGCTGGATTTATTTCTGTCCATTTCACATGCGGCCGTTGCAGTGCATTTGGACATCGTGTCCATAAGGCGACACGGACCCCCTTATGCATGACAGGGATCTCTGCCCGCCTAACGAGTGCCTGTTTCACACACTTTTTCTTCTTTATCCCCGGTTAAATGAATTCCTTCTACCGGGGACACTTCCCTGTACCGAGTGTCCACAGACGGCCCGTTTATCCACAAATTGGCACAATGCTCCGGAGGAAACGGCCGAGAGATGACAGGGATCTCTGCCTGCCTAACTAGTGCCTAAATGGGACACTTTTCGCACGATGATTGCAGGAAACTGGAGAGATTTGACATGGGGTCTCTCCAGTTCGCTGAGTACTTTCTTCTGGAGTCTTTTCACTTGTCCTTCTTTGTCCCCCCGGTTCTATGCATTCTACTGGGGACACTTCCCGGTACCGAAATGCCATGCCTCGTGCCCGTGGTGTGACTGATCACTGGGTACTAGTGTTGCACGGTTGAGGGCACACAAAACCGTCATGTGCTGCGGGCCTGCGGCACAATATATATCAAACAGCAAGACCAACAGCATTGCGTAAAGACGCACACAAATAAAGGGCAACATAGAAACCACTTTTGAAACATTGTGTGCGTGGCAGCACAAACACTGGTAAATCACGAGCAAGGCACACTGGTTAAGGATGGCAGCTTCCTCATCGTTGCACTCGGAAAGAAATAGTAGAGACAGAGACGATTAACTGTTTAGAACGCCTTGGGCATGGTTTATTTTCCTATGCACTGCACTCGGACTCAGAGGAGCGACACAGCATGGCCAGGTTCATGTGCCATGACACGGCTACATCAGACAAACATTACGCCATGGACCTCACCATCAAACAGGCCCGCAAACGTCACAGGAGACGACTTCAAAGAGGACTCTGCATCAGTGTGATTTATGTATGATTACTCATTAGTATGCCAGTTTTTGAAAATGTATGTGATATATAGATATATATAACTATGTTCTCTTTTATTATCCAACAGAAGGCTGAAGAGGAAGAGAAGAACAGGGTGGAGAGAGAAGAAGAAGAAGGAAAAGATTAATGTTGAGGGAGGAAGAGGAGAAGGAGCCACCCAGGACAAAATAGGTAATCAAAATCTCTAGCACAATATGATAATGTATGAATCCCAATGTGACAAGTTGATTAAAAATTGTTTTTTATTTTGTGTGTCATAATGAGCCCCAAACTGACAGAGAAAAAAATAATAGTCGGAGAGCTGCAGTCAAGAGAAAGGTGTTCCCTCTCCCCACACACTCCAGCACCCCATTCTCTGCACAAGTTTGCAATCATGTACATATTGTAAACATTTTTGTATTAAAATAAAGGTTTTAAATTATTTAAAGTAGTATTCTGGTCATTTGTTTATAGTTCTGCTAAGTGATGTTGTATGTTTTAGGTGTCTAACTCTGATACACTTGGTTCTTACATTCATATTTTGATCTCGGGGCCTGCTGGATGTCCTCATTTTTAGAGATCACAGGATGGTAAATAATGCAATGTTTAAATATTGCTTAATGCACATATTATGTATTGCATTCTATTTCGAGGCAACAGAAGGATGTCTCTTTTCACCCAGGGCCTCATTAACTCGTTAGGGAATAAGAGGCTTGGATCCTACTGTCCGGGACCGGCTGTAAGTTTGAGTGCTCGGCCAACCTTGCTCACCACCGAGGCAGGCCAACTCTCACCTTAGGCTCCAAGAAAAATGTTATTACGTTGAGTGATATCTATCATAGTAGTGTTTTTACTACCACTCATATATAACAATTATAATACACATCTTCAGTAGTAAACCCAGGAGTCAGTAATTTTGTAACTGTTTTATTGTGAAAATACTTCCGGTTAGCTTTCGCCTGTGGTTAAAGTTTATTTTGAAAAGCTATTCCGGAAGGGATCACCAAAATACCAACAGTAGCTTGACTTCAAGTTTTACGGAAAACACGATTACAGCCGTTAAAATGTATTAAATAAAAAGTCATGAAAGAAATGAGGAGGAGAAAAGGTGTGTGGAAGTAAGCAATGAATGTAAATGTCGAAATCCTCTGTTATGTGCGATATCAGACATTGGTGAAAGGAGGGTTAGATTACGTCACAGCAAAGGGGGATGCAGGCAGGCGGGAAGAACGAATGTGTGTCGGGCACTTCTCCACGGCCCGGACTGCGAGAGGAAGCTGCAGCTTCTCTCCCCCCAACTACCTTCTGTTTGTTTTATTACCGCGCCACTTAATTAAAGTACGCATTTGAACCTCCTTATTTTAAGTTTCTCTCCTGGACGCGAGGACAAGGAATATCCAACCCAGTCTCACAAAAAAACGTATAATAGCTACGTTGGTCCACAACGTAGGACGTAGTAGTTCTACAAAAACGCCTCTGAAATCGTAAGATGCCTACGTTTTTTTTCACCATTCATTCCAATGGCTGGCTTCTATGTCACGTGATCTTCAAATTTCTCTCTGCAGAAAAAGAAACATGGCCGACCTCCGTTTTATTCTTGGTGTAAAATGCCTATTTTAAGGTTAGTTAGGTCATTAAAATGCGTTTTGATGTAATTTCATGCGAGAAATATGAGTTGTTATTTAAGTTTATGTGTGTAGTGGGTGTACATGATCTTTAGTTTGCTAGTTATTACCAAGATTACTTCAGGAAATCGTGTCCATTCAACATTTGCATTGTTACCAAGGTGGTTGCTAGGGACGCTGCTATCAGTGTATGCTCTGAAATTGTAATATTATAACGTCTTTGCCCTCATTTATTTATATTGCTGTTAGCGCACAACTCGAACGTAGCAGTTTAACAAAAATGCCTCAGGAAATTGTGTACATTTAACGTATTTTAAGTGTGGCCCGAGCGAGACCTGACGTGTATTGTTAGTGTTAGCATCTCGTGCTAGCTAGCTACCCTAACAGATAACGGATAAGGAACTGTACATCCATGTTCGTAATGCGCAGGTATTTGTTGTGTACTTAATGGCAACGCTACAGGCCTGTCATTTCCTGTGAACCCGGAAGTCATAATAGTGTAATATTCCACAATAGGAGTCGAAAACAGGCCTTAAGTTCTTAGGTTTAATAGCTACTTTGGTAGCATACAGGTTCAGAGGTCACAGGTTACAGGTCGCAGGTTTAACGTCACACAACAGGGTCAACGTCACACACTCTCCAGCCCTCCCCCCTCTGCTCCCCCCCAACCACAGGCCCGCACATCTATGCGGCCAGCATTACTGTGCAGCTCTGTGATTGGCAGAGAGACGGGCAGCGTCTATCGGTAGAAAACGGACCTTTGGAGTGCAAAGTGTGTGTTTATATATATATATATATATATATATATATATATATATATATACATATATACATATATAACAGTATCATTAAATAATGCTGTGTGTGTATAAATGAATGAATACATCTGTGTATATTTATGAATAAATACATGTGTGAGTACATATAAGTGTGTGTGTATATGAATAAATGTATATATAAAATAGTATCATTCAATAAATATATATATTATATATATAAAATAGTATCATTAAATAATGCTGTCAGATAAATGAAGTAGCCTACACAGTAATAGTCAAGGTTATATTCAATATTCTGCACTTACACCAGCTGATAAGATATTTAAAACGTCTTTTGTTTGTCCTGAAAACGACATTTGAGAATACACACAGGCTAGTTATAGATGATAAAACACCAGTCGTACAATCTCAGGACTCTTCGATATGCCTTTGATTACAGGATCGTTTACTTTTGTCACTGTCACTACCCGATCCGTCACCCTACCCGATCGGTACTGCGCATGTGCGAGATGGTCCGGAAGTCCGGACGGCAACCCAAGATGGACATTTGACACAGTGGCTTTTAGCAAAGCTCAAAAATAAAACGAGAGAGAGATTAGTTATTGTTATTACAACGTGACTTCACTATTATTTAACAACTCTTTGTATTGGGTTATTTTATTTGGGGTTAAGTACATTGTCAGAATAAGTGAGGAATGAATTTAACTTCTGTTAGACAGCCATATGCCATACATTTGTGCATACATTCACAGTAAATATGTATTCAGTATGATAGCTGTCTAACAGAAGTTAAATTCAATTCAAGTACATTGTCTCCCATTAATTAAATAATAAAGGGCACGTTAGCCCATCCCATGCAGTTTAAACATGGTATTTGCTTCTTCTTTTTTCTGCAACTGTTTGATGATGTTCCTTTAATAAAAAAAATACTATTTACCCATTTCAAGTTGTTGTCCATCAAGTGGTTTTAAATTATTATTTCATTTTTATTTGAAGAAGAAATTATACAAGTATGAAAATGAAAAAAACAATTTTACAATAAAAACAAAAGGCTTTGAGGTTTTTCAGTTGAATAACATACTTTTTTATTACAAAGTAACATTCAGCAAGTATATACAATAACGGTAGCAAAGGAAGGCATATAACCCAAAAAAAACAATCAAAACAGATAAAATAGGGTCAAGCAGCACAACGATTTTGACAACACGTGCAATTATCAGTCCTGCTGTTCCTCTGTTGTGGTATTGTCCTTCTCCACCCACTGTAGGGGCCACTTCTTCCCACTGTAATACATTGTAAAGATATCAGCCATGAACATAATTCAAAATATGGCAATATATGTTACACCTCTGTCAGATAAAAATGGTAATCAAATGCTTAGACTAATTAGTTATTGGTACATTTGCAGTGCAATTTAAAATACTACATACCACGTGGAACAAGGTTCCCACTCCACCAATTGCATTTGCTTCCCCTAAAAAATGATCGAAAATATTTGTACCATTTCAAGCAAAAAGATGTAAGTTATGTTGCATTCAAATCCCAAAAGTGTGTCTGTAGCATGCTTTAGATGTACATTATATTAACTGACACAGTGACCTCTATTTATGACGAACAAACCTTTTGGTTTTTACTACAGTCTTCACTGGGTAGTACTGCTCTCCTCCCACGATCTTATGGCTGCATTCTGAAAAAATAATGTACACTCGTTTTTTGACCTTATAGATGTTAATGTTACTTTTGCACAATTTGATCTGTAATTTATAAAATCACTTTCAGTTTGCTTTTATTCTCATAAATTATATTTCCACAATTATTTGAACATGTCAACTGTTTATATAAAACTGCAAAAACTTTACACAAAAGGACAATCATAACATATATTGTTTAAAATATATATATATTTGACTGTGGTGAGTCGTTCGTCCACCACCGTGAAACAAATGATGATTTTTAAAAAAAAATTGTTTCTTTATTGATAAATAGTTGTAAAACAAAAATGCCCTCAAAAGTATTTGTTTAGAAAAGACAAAAGTTGACATTTTTAACACTTCTCTATACAGAGAAAATATACTAGAGCTAGAGTCTTTACTGTCTAATCCCAATTATAATTGAAGCTAAATAACCTTCAAAGTGTTGGGGGTTCTTCTTCTTGAGCTTCTTCCTTGGAGACACGTCTGTTGAGATGAAAGAAAAGCTTTTGTGCAAAGCTGTTATTATACTGTACACTTGATGTTACTGTTTAAAATATATCATTTAGTTTAAAACAGCACTGTTCATTTGGCTAATTGTCAAGACTTACCAGAAATGTTTCTTATTTTTAATATTCATATCATAACAGCAGTAAAAAGTCATCAATAATTCATTTCACCTGGCTCCAAAACAGCTAGTGTGCTACGCATGCTTGGCACCCCGATTTAAAGAGATACCGCTCATCGTTTTGCTTATTGTTGTTGGTGTAGATGGCCCTTAAGGGTTTATTTTTAACCTTTATTAATGTTCACTTAGTTGTACAACTCCTTAGAAGTAGCTTCACTGTTATCATTAGGGTTAGGAAGTTACTAGAGAAAGATATATATATAGGAACTAGTCATTTGTAACCTGTTACCTTTTAAAAGTGTCCAACACTGGTCATCATCTAACATCAACATGTTTAGAGCGCAGAGAAAATCTTGTTTCGCCCAAAATATAATAATAATATAATAGAGATTGAAGCTGAATATTTGCTTGGATAAAACATGTTGTGACATTTTTTCTTGACTTCTGGGCTTTACAACACTGGAGTTAAAAGGAATGGTTGAAACGAGTCAAAAAACGATACTACGCGGCCAACAGTGGAATTTTATTGTTTTAAAAGTATAATACTAATAATATTAGTGAAGCATCATTCTTATCTGATATTATGCAAAATAAACAAAAAAAGATATAAAAGCTGCATAGTATTCATATGATTTAGTATTGAAGTATCAACATTAAGAATGGGGTTTCAAAGCTTTCCTCTATTCTGTACAGGCCTAGTTATATTTTTAACCCTGCAGGGTTGCAGCTGAAAGACTAAGACTAGAACTGCCATAAAAGCCATGCTTTCTCAAATGGGGATATATAAATTATTTTATATTTATTTATTTAAATATATTAACATATCATATATCAACTTACATGTTACCAACACATTAAATTATCCAAATACACAAATGTTATTAGGTTATATCTACTTGTGCCCTTCATAGATCAGTCCTATTAATTTAAACATTCACACAGTAAGGTTTTTTTTGTCAGCAGCAACTGTGCTGCTTTTAGTCTGGATTATGAGTTTAAATTCTTCATATTAACAATATTACAGTCTGATTTTCGGTTGTAAAATATGCCTCTCTGCTTACAGTTGACCTAGTATACCTGTCCATGTTTACCATTGGTCATATGGGGCAAACACTTCCCCTTTATGTGAACCTGCTCATGGTGGGAAAACCCTGGGTTATGTGACAATTTAGCTTGATTGCGGCTATTAAGGTTAGTGAAGTAAGGTAACGCAAAAATACCTAAAGTATGTGCATTTGCTTTGGAATATTGTCCTCTGAATGTATTGCTATTTAAAATTGCCACTAAAACCTACCCTGTTTATTTTTTGCTGCTGCAGTCCTTTTTGTTTGTGCTGCTGGAGTTGCAGGACCTGTAGAGGGTTGTATGGCAGGACTAGTAGGGAGCAGGACTGCATAAGTACTGCTGGAGGGTCGGTCTTCTGGACTGGATGAGGGAATGGTGGTAGGAGCACTTGTGGAGTGTTCCGCGTCCAGACTGGGTGAGGGGATGGTGGTAGGAGCACTTGTGGAGTGTTCCGCGTCCAGACTGGGTGAGGGGATGGTGGTAGGAGCACTTGTGGAGTGTTCCGCGTCCAGACTGGGTGAGGGGATGGTGGTAGGAGCACTTGTGGAGTGTTCCGCGTCCAGACTGGGTGAGGGTTGTGGGTTAGTCCAACCTCAATGACACAAAAAGACAAAACTATCAGAGTAATGTTGATTTGTTTGCATTCAGCAGCTCAATTTCTACTTTGAATATATATTTATACAACATAGTAACACAATTGTTTCTGATGTCAGCTTCTTCTTAACTACACATTTATTTTACCTAGACTGTGTGTGTATAATTAAATGAATTGTTGAATCATTAAGAATGTTTTTGCCATAAATTGTTCATGAGCATTTTAGAATAGACTGAGCTATATGGTAACATTTGAAATGACCACAAATATAATTGCTTACCATCTACTAACACCTCATATAAAGCCTTCATCCGGTGAAGGCATTTTGCAGCCTGGTCCGACAGATGCCATCTCGGATGTGCAACATTTGTCTTCCAGGTGGAAGGCTTTTTCCCTGGTTTTGAGAGAAACACCATGGCCCTATACCCAAGGGTGTTCAGTTTCTCAACCTAAAAAAAAAGATTTAAATGTAATACAGAAATATTATCAGACTTAATTTTGTAAACTACAATTACAGACATAAACACACACCAAAACAGATGCCTCATCAAGAACATGTGAGATGGTTTTGTTCTTTTTTTGTTTTTTTAACCAATCGTCTTTTTTGGCCTCAAGTTTTTTTTGCAGTTTCTTGGCCAGTCATTGCTTTCTCGGCTGCAGTGTTTTGCAGAACTTGCAGGTCTTGGTTGACACAGCAATGACTGCTTTGCAGCTGACGCAGGTTGTGTTTGTTGACCCTCTTGGCATCTTGAACCTGCAATAAAAACAAGCAAAAATATAAACACCAAATTGACAAAGGAACTAAATAACTTTAATATGATCAAATTATCAATTTGTCATGTAGGCCTACCCTACTTCAATGTTTCAGTGACATTTCTGCCAGAATGCTGGTGGTGGATTACAGGTGACTCTTTCATGTCTTCTGTTACCCACCTCTATAGTACACAATACCAGTATTAACCTGGTTAACCATGCAAAGTAGTATCGGAGAGAACCATCTTGCACCAAGTCTGTACAGGCAGGTCTAGAAGATCCATTCTGAACTATGTACAGACAGGGGGTGGTTGTTTTGTTTTGTAGTGAAAGTTTACACTTATTTTGTTAAAATACCTATGACATATATATATAGTATGTATTTTTACTATTTCAAATGATCACTGTAGATGTTCTTATGACTGACAAAAGAGGAATTAAGTATGGACAGTGTTCTTGGACAGACATCAATCGGTACCACATTAGTGTCAGCGCATACATCTTGTGCATGAGATGCAGACTAAATTAAAGATATTGCTTATACTCCGTTCTATTTGTATTGGCCTACTAGTAGGCCTACTAACAGGTTTTCAAATATTGCTCAACTGTTTTCAAGTAATAATATATTTCAGCAATACATCAATACATAGTATCAATACTGACATCATTGTCTTTGGGGATTTAACCTTATCATTAGTAAAACAACAATCTATCTAAAAAATCTCTGGCCCTGTCACCCATATTTAATGCAGTTGTTAAATGCCGCTAACTAAAAATAAAATAAAACCCATAAAAAAATTGTTCGATTAGCTGAGGGTATGTAAAATTAGGTACAATGGATGCTGCCACTTTCATTTTGAGCTATAAAATACAAAATAGCTCCGTAAACAAGTTTAAGGTAGGCCTATTACCGCACGTCCGCACCCTATAGCTTACAGTTTAAGATGCATGTTAATAAATAAGTGGCTGTTTTGCATAAACATCTTTGCGTTGTTTAACATAACGTTACCCGTTATAGGCAAACTAAAAAGTTGGTGTATATTTAGCTTTTTAATGCATAGAAATGTGTGCTCATTACCTACCGTTCAAACTGTCCAGCTTAATAATTGGTACCTCGGAAGCGCGCTAATTTCGCCCGCGCAGCATCGATGTTGACACCTCCCCCCTCTCAGAGGTCCAGCGGCTGAACTCTGTGTGACCCCGGGCAATTGACAGACAGACAGAATTGTATATGTTGTGTAACTATTTAATGGTGTTATCTTTATTGCTACCCCCTTCCCCATCAATGTATAGTGTTGGTCCATAGCGCAAATGCTCCAGAGATCTCGGAAATATGTTGGCACTAAACAATTAGTAAATAAACAAGTAAAGAATTGATGAATATTTCATATGCTCAGTCAGACACACACACACACACACACACACACACACACACACACACACACACACACACACACACACACACACACACACACACACACACACACACACACACACACACACACACACACACACACACACACACACACACACACACACACACACACACACACACACACACACACAGTGTTAGGCACTTGCCGCCAACACTGAATACGTGACGTGGATCATAAATATATCAGCCATTAAACAATATCTTACATTTCTTTTCACACAATGCGTCTCCTTGCAGTATCAACACTAATTCGGCTCACTTTTATATTTAATTCAAATCGGTAGATAGGCTGTATTTACACCATAAAGGTGCACAGCTGATATAAAGGGACACCTGGTGGTTAAAGCATGTTATTGAATTTCATTATTTTTATTATTAGATATTAATAGGATCCCTATAAAGTATATTCATTACTCGTTATTCTCTACTAACAGTTAATTAAAGACTGTATATAATGACTATTTTGCACATCCCATATATCCCACATATCATATAGGCCTACACAACTGTGGTGTAGTTCTGCACTGAATGAAAAACTTGGGACGCAGGTTCCTCAATAGTGCATTGCAAGACATCTATCAATATTTGTGCATACCTCCAGCAATGTTAACTATGTTGAAGCACTTATTTTAACTGATATTATACATAATGTATTACTCTTATAAGATGTATGCAGATATTTCATCTCCAGCCTTGTCAGGTATTGAACAATCAATAAATAAAGAACACAGAATTATTAAATATAAAACACATAATTTGTGTGATTATACTAAATGATTTACAAATAAACACCACTGCATATTTAACTGTTACACATGCTGATGTAACGCAAATGTTCCAACTTGGGATCAATAAAGTATATCTTATCTTAAGATGATCGATGGCTACTGCCATATTGCCAAGTGCATGTTTCAGGCTTATCAATTAATGTAATGTAATCAATTAACAACAGGGGTTACAGACATAAGACCAGGGCACAAGCAATTTTCACCCATTTATTAATTATATGTTTTAAATTTGAGTGTTTCCTATCCCCTAAACCTCCAGGGATGTACACAGGTTAATACTGGCAACTTCTTATTATGGGAAATACGAAAACGTCTTTTAAAACTACAACTCCCAGTAGAGACGTGCCATATAGAGAACATGTTGCGAAACAGAATAGCCAGCATGTGTAGTTCTGGGGACGGGGTGGGGGAGGGG
Source organism: Pseudochaenichthys georgianus (assembly GCF_902827115.2). Classification (NCBI taxonomy): domain Eukaryota; kingdom Metazoa; phylum Chordata; class Actinopteri; order Perciformes; family Channichthyidae; genus Pseudochaenichthys; species Pseudochaenichthys georgianus. The sequence continues at coordinate 40,700 of NW_027263030.1, read as the reverse complement.
GGGACGCGGTGGACCCCTTCAAATCCAGTTTTGGACAGTCTGCCGTGGTTCCATCCCATTTCAATTGCTGTTCGACGCTCGGCGTAACCCTCGGAGCACACTCTCCAATCACAGAGCTTGAGGACTATCACGGGGTTTGTCAAGCGAAGCGGAGAGAATACTTACTTCCCGGTGTAATATTCTCAAAAGCAAAGGAGCTGCTCCGACCCTCGGTCCTGACGGACTCCAACTTGTGTTTATTAATCAAACAAATAAATAAACACAAGGATAATTATGTGTTGTTGAGTAAATGGAGAATTGCACAGGGGAAAATAACGTGTCGGCTATGCCACAATTTTAGATGCGGATTTTGTTAAACTAATACGTTTGCACTGTGGACCAACACTATACGTTGACGGGGAAGGGGGTAGCAATAAAGAGAACACTATTTTACACAACAGAAATAATATCGATAGCAGCGTCCCTAGCAACCACCTTGGTAACAATGACAACGTTGTATAGAAGTAATCTTCGTAATAACTAGCAAACTAAAGATCATGTACATCCACTGCACACATAATCTTAAATAACAACTCATATTTCAATACAATTTCAGAGGCGTATTTGTAGATAATCACCACTCTGAAATGCACTAACTCTTCCCAAATACTGTGCAATTAACTGATGGACTACATAATATATTTACACTGACATGAATGTACTGGTATGTATGCTGTGTGTCTCTGTCATTGTCTCTCCCTGTGGGTGCCTGCATCTGTGTTATTGCACTTAAGGAACAGTTCTCAGTCATTTCATTACATTTTTGTATAAAGAGAAAGTCAATTCTTATTCCGTTTTTATTAAAAGAAAAATCTGTACAAAAGCAACCAATGACAGGTATGCACATTCTTGCAGCAATGACAACTGTATTCATGTTTCACCAAGGCATTGTGAGACACGTTCTTAAGGCCCTGTCACACTGTCCCGAAATTGACTCCCGATGGACACACGAATATGGAATTGTGAATTTCGCACGAAGATGGCCCCGAACTTGGTCATCGGCCAAGCAACAGCCGAAGCAAGTACGATGCCTACAGAAGGCCACACGATGGCAGCCGAACCTCACACGAAGGCGACACGTGACCTCCCGATGGTATAAAAGCGTCGGCCGTGTGGGAAATCAAATTCTTGATCGGAGATTATTTGGAGTAGAACACAAGGTAAATTCTACTTTAATTCAATGTTAACATGCCATCCAAGGCAGGGAGAGGCAGACGGAAGAAGTTGGCTGTTAAATACACTCAGAAGAGGAAACCAGAGGAAACCGAGGTCCACGAACACAGCACTGAGTCTGCAACCAGAGAGAGAAAAGGGAGGAAATGCAAGAAAGTCGGGCCAACTAAAACTCCAGAGCGGCCCCCAGAGGGTTCGAGGTCTCCTCAGCAGTCCGAAGAGTCTCGGCAGCATTCACCTTCTCCTCGTCGTAACAGACATGCCGAATCCTCGGAGGATGAAGGTAAATATTTCTAACTTATTTTTGGTATGGATGGGGGCAGGCTTCGAGTTATAAACTGTGCTCTATGGGGAGTCTGCTGCTGCATGTGAGTGTGTGTGTGGGTACGCACGCGCGCACCCATACACACTCTCACGCAGCAGCAGCAGCCCTCTCTCTACTTGCTACAAACTTAAATATGAAAAGGTGCAACTACACACGCACACATCATCGGCATAGATTGCGTAATAATGTATTGCGCACCTTGGAGGTGCAGTGCAGGAATATTGTCATTCAAGAGATGCGTAGTTATTTTGGAAAACATGTTTTTCTTTTAGCCTATTTACCTCGTTAACGTAAAAAATACTCATTACATTGACACAAGCATTATTTGTGATTAAAATAATGGTTGTTGGTAATGTATTAGCGACCCCCACAGACGTATAGTTTGGGAGCTCAGACCCCTCCTTATGTGAGCTCAGCTCCCATTGGCTCCTACATAACTCGAACCCTGGATGGGGGGCAAGAGATTTTGTTATATATTCTCATACATTGTTGTCCTGCATGTACTTAATTTGTTTTTCATTTGGTATATTTTCAGATGAGTCAGCCTCTCCCGCTCTCCCTGCAGGCAAGTCCAAGCCTGAAGTGGGCAAGGGTGACAAAGGGAAAGGCAAGGCCCAGAAGGAGAACCCACCCCCTGGTGTAACATACAGCTTCACAGAGGCGCAGGAGGAGGCAATCGCTTGCTGGGTGAAGAGTAAGAGGCTACTGTATGATATGAAGGACAAACGGTACAAAGAGAAGGCATTAAAGAGGCACCTATGGGAGGGAAAGGCTGCGGAGTACAGGTTGGATTGTAAGTAGAAAAAATGTACATTTCAATTACTTTCAAATATTTGAAATCTATTTCAGATACTTGACATACATTGCTGCCAATGAACATTTCAATGATTGGACTAATTATTTGTTTTGATTTCTGTCATTGCAGATCATTCAATTCTGAAATGGTATCAAACGCAGAGGACTCGATTCTCAAAGCTGCGGGAGGGCCAACCCAAGAAGAAATCCCAGAAGAGGTCTGGTGATGGTCTGTCGAGCAGTGACGAGGAAGACCCCATCCTTGCTGAGGAGGCCAGTGAGAATGACAGTGACCGTGACAAGTTCATCCGCCGGGTCTTTGGATTTCTGAAGCCACACATCAGACGTCACAACAAGGAAACACCAGCTTGTGTGAGTATATCATTGAAATTAAATTAAAACGGAACTTTGTCGAAAATGTTCAATTTCCCACATTTTTGTTTCCAAATATAACTTTCAAATGTACTTATGTTTGTTTTCTATTTTTGTCTTTGCAGTTTAAGGACAAGTTGGCCCTGGCTGAGACGGGTGAGCTGGCTGGGAGTGACGACAGTGTTGCAGACAAATACAGGGAGCCCAACCAGAAGTACACTGGCTACCCTACACGGAGACCTCCTTCCAGGACAGGAACAGCTGCCGAGGACCAACCCGAGTCTCCTATGGAGATGAGAGTTACCGGAGAATCATCCCGTGATCTCCAAGATAGGCTGGTTCAGTTCATCACTCGAGAGCAGCCAGTCAACAGGGCCACTCCTGTCTGCAAATACCTGGAAACTGAACTGGATCGTCTGCATGATGCCTGCCTGGAACCTGCGTATGAGGACATCACCACAGTTCTTAACCAGTAAGTATATAAAATGGCATACAT